>NC_079222.1:4690692-4726788 GCF_029633865.1 Lampris incognitus
CTAGTTAACTTGTGAGCCTTTTGTCTTTTACTAGTTTTACTAGTAAATATTTTCAGCCTCACTAGGTAACTAGTAAGGTCTAAAAAGACCCTACTAGTTAATAAGTGAGCATTTCACTTTGACTAGTTCAACTAGTGAACATTCTGGACCTCACTTATTGACTAGTTAAGTCATTAGTTATCTAGTAAAGTCAAAAGAGGCTTTAACTAGTTAGCTAGTGAGCGTTTTGCCTCTTACTAGTTAACTAGTGAGGATTTTGGCTCCCACTAGTTAACTAGTGCAGAATATTGTAGGTCACTAGTTAACTCGTGAGCTGAATCCGTGTTTGAGTAATCAACATGTCAGAGTTTTTCTAGTTTACTAGTTAACTAGTAAGACTTTCAGCTTTACTGGTTCGGTCCTGAGGGCCACTAGCGTGTCTATAAGCTGACTAGTTGGGACGTTGGTGCTACTAGTACAACATCCAGCATCACTAGTAATGCCTCTGTCTGAACTAGGTGGACAAAAGTGCCACTATTTGCTGAAGAAGAGTGACTAGTGAGAGGTTTTGTTCAGCTAGTACGACAAACTGCCAAACTAGTGCGAGCAACTGTCCAACTAGTGCTGACAAAGACCGAACTAGTGGAGGAAACTCACGGTTGATATCAAGAATATGGAGTAAATGTTAAAACGGCTTTCCATATATAGTAATAGGAGTAGCAGTAGTAGTAGTAATACTGGTAGTAGTAGTAGTAATACTGGTAGTAGTAGTAGTAGTAGTGGTAGTAATTCATGACAATCAAGGTCACCTCATACCAAGCACAACAAAACAAAACAGTAAAGCATTAGTAAATCGACAATAAAACACAGTAAACAATAGAGCATAGATCAGCACGAGATAAAAGTCGTCGTAGTAGGATTAGTTGGTGAAGAAGTAGTAGCAGGTAGTAGTAGCACCAGCAGTAGCAGTAGTAGTAGTAGAAATAGTAGTAGTATCAGTAGCTGTAGTGGTAGTAGTATTAACAGTAGTAGTTAGTAGTAATAGTAGTAGTAGTTGTTGTAGATCTGGTAGTAGCAGTAGAAGTAGTAGTAGTATCAGCAGTAGTAGTAGTAGTAGTAGTAGTAGTAGTAGAACTGGTAGTAGTAGCAGAGGTATGTTGTAGCAGCAGCAACATAACAAACTACCTGTTAACCATACACCAGACTGTACCACGTTGGCGTATCCCTCTGACAACAGTGGCGTACTGTACTTTGTAAAACCCTGTGATGATAAACTGGGCTGCTGCCCCTGGAGGTGTAAAACACTGGAGGATTAATGGATGTAAACAAAACAAACCAAAAAAAAAAGAAGAAGAAGAAGGAAGAGGAGCCATGAGGTAGAAGAGAGATGGAGCGGTTCTGGACAACCACCCCATTATCTGCTTTTCAGCAGCCTTCAGATTGTCTTCATGTCCCTTTGTTCCGTCTTAATTATACCACACTGCAAAACAGCTGTGTGTGTGTGTGTGTGTGTGTGTGTGTGTGTGTGTGTGTGTGTGTGTGTGTGTGTGTGTGTGTGTGTGTGTGTGTGTGTGTGTGTGTGTGTGTGTGTGTGTGGACTGAGGTGCACCAATCAGGGCTGAGAACAGGTGCACCATTCAAGGCTTTGTAGCAGATCTCATCTAGTTACAGACTATGTGATTTGGGCCATCTCAGATGAAAGATGGCTAAACGTTGCTCCAAAACCGTGGTCCTACATCGCACTGTGAGACAGGTCCAAAACCGTGGTCCTACATCGCATTGTGAGACAGGTCCAAACCCGTGGTCCTACATCGCATTATGAGACAGGTCCAAAACCGTGGTCTTACGTTGCACTGTGAGACAGGTTCAAAACCGTGGTCCTACATCACGCTGTGAAGACAGGTCCAAAACCGTGGTCCTACATCACACTGTGAGTCAGGTCCAAAACCGTGGTCCTACATCGCACTGTGAGTCAGATCCAAAACCTTGGTCCTACATCGCACTGTGAGACAGGTTCAAAACGGTGGTGCTATGTCGCAATGTGAAACCGGTTCAAAATGGTGGTGCTACGTCGCACTGTGAAACAGGTTCAAAATGGTGGTGCTACGTCTCACTGTGAGACCAGTTCAAAACGGTGGTGCTACGTCACACTGTGAGACAGGTTCAAAATGGTGGTGCTACGTCGCACTGTGAGACAGGTTCAAAATGGTAGTGCTATGTCGCACTGTGAGACAGGTTCAAAATGGTGGTGCTACGTCGCACTGTGAGACCGGTTCAAACTGGTGGTGCTACGTCACACTGTGAGACCGGTTCAGAATGGTGGCGCTACGTCACACTGTGAGACAGGTTCAAAATGGTGGTGCTACGTCTCACTGTGAGACCGGTTAAAACTGGTGGTGCTTTCTTCACACTGTGAGACAGGTTCAGAATGGTGGTGCTACGTCACACTGTGATACAGGTTAAAAACGGTGGTCCTACGTCGCACTGTGAGACAGGTCCAAAATGGTGGTCCTTCATCGCACTATTAGACCGGTTCAAAGACAGCCGTTATTGCAGTCTTGTGACCGAAGATAACCTGGGGCAAAAGTCCGACAGTGTCAGAAATGTATGATGACCATCTCACAATGTGACTGTTGCTACGACCTACGCCTACTAACCACTAGGTTTGGGTATCGTTTGAAAATGTTCAATACCGATATCAAAACCAATACCTCCAATTTGATATGATACCCAAACGATGCTTTTTTCGATACTATATATTGTGAAAACCTTATAGGATTATCAGCAAACTACTTTTCTGTACAGCGAGCACCATAATTCATTGACACATTGTGTTAGTTTGGTTCTTTACTCTAGCACTTTGAGATTGAAAGGATACAATGACAATGAGGTTAACGTGCAGACTGAAATCTTTAATGTATGTTTGCGCATTCTCATTTAGCATTCTTATGCAGGAAGATAAGCATATCTGCCCTTTCTGGCAGGAGATGGGCCCTTTCTACACTAATTGTGTCCCCAGCTGTTGAGAATGTTCGCTCAACCGGAGTGGAGGATGCTTGGGGACACAAGTACCTAGCACTTAGACCAAACAAGACTGGTAAAGTCTCCTTTCTCTCAAACCACCAGATTACTGGATTTGTTGAGGTCAACACATTAGGTAGGCTTCTATACAGCCCCAACTCCTTTCTTGCCCTCTCTGCTTCACCCTGCACGTTCGTGCTGACACCCTCCACATTTCCGCTGATGGTTAGGGCCCTGTCTTCGTCCTCAAAGAGTTCATGTATTTACTGTTACTTTTCCTAGTAGATGGTTACAAACGTAATTTACCTAAAAGATGGAGATTCAACTGTATTGAAGGGCTGCAACCCCTTAACTATGAAGCGGGTTACAGCCCGGTGACATTCCTCTCTCTTTTCTTTCCTCATCTTAGCATTGCTACTAGCCAAAAAGAATGGAGTCACAGAGACTTGACTTGGCTCGACTTGGCGAGCTACACTACTGCAGGCTTGGAATAGGGACGAATGAAATAGGAGATAAAGTCAGGAAAATGCAGCGCTAACGTTATCTTTTTTTTTAACCTCAGACTGCTAACTGTTAACTAAAGTTAGCTAGTGCTAGCTACGTTAGCTTCATTTTTATAACCTAGCGTAGCTAACGTTCTATGACGTTAGACTATCTTCATTTCTTTTTTACCTCAGACATACTGCTAACGTTAGAACCAGAAACACTTGACAGAACCGTCCTTACCTGTTTCATCATTGCTAGCAGTGGCACCAGAAGACCCAGTGGCAGTCATCGCAGAGCTAATGTTAGCGTTGGCAGCAGCACGGACATGAACGGTATCAAACAGAGCAGTTGTCCACTCGTAAATTTATCCCATGCGTGATCAGATGTTTCATCATATTCGACGTATTCCCAGACTTGCATTTGATGATCGCTTTGCAGCGGTTGCATTTTACTGCGTCGGGTTTGCTGTTTATTTTTACAAAGTTTAACCACGCTTTGGAACGCAACTTGCCCACGAGTTTTCAACTCCAACCAGTCACTCACGAGACACACATGCATGCCAAATAGCTTCATGCTGATTTGTCAGTCTGTGTACAACAACGCCGGCAGTGATTGGTTGGCTGCGATAGCGTTCACGTCGTCTACTTTAAAGTATCGAAATTTGGCACCGTTTTTTCCCAAAGAGTTTGATACTCGGTAGGACCGAGATATTTCGGTCGGTGCCATATGGGCACCATTTTCGATACCCGACCCTACTAACCACCCAATAGAAATGCAGCAGGAAATGACGCACTGATCAACGCCACGCACAATCTTTGCTGCGCTAAACACAAACAAGCACACTGTTAATGTCTGTGACCCAAATGCCATGGATTCAACGCAACGAGCAAAACGAACTGCGGCGAAAGTTGAAAGGACTCGATTCCTTCTTGACGTCATGTTGCTCTACCAGCGGCATAGACTACCAAATTACCCAAAGAAAGAAAGAAAGAAAAGTAGCTATTGACTTTTAAATGCTTGCTGACAGCATGTTGCCGAGTTATGAATACCCTCATAGACCTATGCATCCATGTAGGCCTATGCATCTATGTATACATACAGTCATATAGGCCTATGCATCCACATGGTCCTATGCATCCGTGAATCCACATGGAGGGATGGACAACGTGATCCAGAAAGGGCCGGTGTGGGTGCAGGTCTTTGTTCCAACCAAGCAGTCACATGGCTGAGTCTACAAATCAAGGCCCTTAGCAAAGACTGTTGGTTGACTAATAGGATTGTCCCATCCCTGTCGTAGGCCTACGCATCCCTGAGAGATGACCGTGACTCAGCTGTGCTGCTTGAGGTGTGCTAATGCAGATGAATTATGACAGACACTTAAAAAATAAGGGTTATGAAAAAGGTTAATCAAAGACCTGAGTCACAGGGTAAACCCAACAGACTTCAGCCTGACTAGATGACAATGGACAGCGGCCAATTAAAAAAAGGTCGTCACGGGGCGGGGCGGCGCGGGGGGGTGGATGGGTGATAATGCCGGCTGATCACAGTAATCGTGTCAGGGTGAGTCACGAAGACCTGCTCATGGGGTCAACATGGGAAAAAAAAGGCTGCTAGTTGAAAAAGATTTTCTGAAATGATAAAAACAAAAACCCTGCATTTTAAAAGTTTCACACATCAGCCGGGTGACTCAGGTTGGTGGTTGTGGTCTTTTTACTCACGGCCACAACAGCAAAAGTGAGAAGTGTGGTGTATGAAACACTAATATTGTTCTAAACTGTTTAAGTAGATAACTGGAAAGTGCACACGGCAGACTTATGACAGTGACGTAGTATATTTATTCTTACGCTGTAACAACCTAGCTATCCCGAGTAGAGCGGAGTACCAAGAGAGCGCCCTGGTGGCGATTCTGCCTTATACACTCTTCAGGAACAACCAATAGGTGACCTCCACCTCATTCAGCACCAATCACATTTGAATGTGCACAGTCAAAACCAACCAACCCACACTGGTTAATATTCTGTGTTGGGAACACCACAAGAAGAAATGAAATAATATTTATTTATTTTAAGAAAGCTCACCTGTGTGATCACATCCTAATATTTACTGTTAAATCTACCATCTAATATTCACTGTTAAATCTACCACCTAATATTTACTGTTAAATCTACAATCTAATATTTACTGTTAAATCTACCATCTAATATTTACTGTTAAATCTACCATCTAATATTTACTGTTAAATCTACCACCTAATATTTACTGTTAAATCTACCATCTAATATTTACTCTTAAATCTACCACCTAATATTTACTGTTAAATCTACCATCTAATATTTACTCTTAAATCTACCACCAAATATTTACTGTTAAATCTACCATCTAATATTTACTCTTAAATCTACCACCTAATATTTACTGTTAAATCTACCATCTAATATTTACTGTTAAATCTACCATCTAATATTTACTCTTAAATCTACCACCTAATATTTACTCTTAAATCTACCACCTAATATTTACTCTTAAATCTACCATCTAATATTCACTGTTAAATCTACCATCTAATATTTACTGTAAAATCTACCACCTAATATTTACTGTTAAATCTACCACCTAATATTTACTGTTAAATCTACCATCTAATATTTACTGTTAAATCTACCATCTAATATTCACTGTTAAATGTACCACCTAATATTTACTGTTAAATCTAGTATCTAATATTTACTGTTAAATCTACCGTCTACTGTTAAATCTACCATCTAATATTTACTATTAAATCTACCACCTAATATTTACCGTTAAATCTACCATCTACTGTTAAATCTACCATCTAATATTTACTATTAAATCTACCACCTAATATTTACAGTTAAATCTACCATCTACTGTTAAATCTACCACCTAATATTCACTGTTAAATCTACCATCTAATATTTACTATTAAATCTACCACCTAATATTTACTGTTGAATCTACCACCTAATATTTACTGTTAAATCTAACACCTAATATTTACTGTTAAATCTAACATCTAATATTTACTGTTAAATCTAACATCTAATATTTACTGTTAAATCTACCGTCTACTGTTAAATCTACCATCTAATATTTACTATTAACTCTACCACCTAATATTTACTGTTAAATCTAACATCTAACATGTACTGTTAAATCTACCATCTAATATATATTTACTGTTAAATCTACCACCTAATATTTACCGTTAAATCTACCACCTAATATTTACTGTTAAATCTACCATCTACTGTTAAATCTAACATCTAACATGTACTGTTAAATCTACCATCTAATATATATTTACTGTTAAATCTACCATCTAATATATATTTACTGTTAAATGTACCCTCTAATATATATTTACTGTTAAACGTACCATCTAACATGTTCTGTTAAATCTAATATTTACTGTTAAATCTAACATCTACTGTTCAAGCCCCTTGAGTAGATGCAGCAGGATTGGTCAAATGAGTGTGTTTGACTGTAATGGAAGGTTAAGCGGCAGCCCCCTTTGAAGAAGACACACAAAAAGATGGACGACTTCTTTTCATCGCTGTTCAAAATGACATTTCTGCTGCGGAAAACGTATTGAATTAAACGGTTTCAGGTGGAACGGATAGCGTGACAGCTGCTGAAAGAGAGCTGAGTGGAGGACAAGAGCCCTCCCCCTCTCCCTTCGCTCTCACTCTCTCACTCCCCACCTCTCTATCACTCCCCCTCTCTCACTCCCCTCGTCTCTCTCTCCCCCTCTCTATCTATCTCTCCCTCTCTCTCCCCCTCTCTATCTATCTCTCCCTCTCTCTCTCCCTCTCTCTATCATTCCCCCTTCTCTCTCTCACTCCCCATCTCACTCTCTCTCACTCCCCCATCTCTCTCCCTCTCTCCCCTCTCTCTCTATCACTCCCCCTCTCTCCCTATCACTCCCCCCTCTCTCCATTCTCTCTCACTCCCCCCTCTATCCCCCGCCCCTCTCCCTCGTTCGCTCATTCATATTCATAGAGAGAGAGTTTAATGCTTTTCACTCGGGCAGTATTTCCCTGAACTCTTCAGGGTCTCTTCCTGCATGGGCTGGCATGTGAGTGGGAGCAGGGTTCGATATTCAGGGAAATCTGTACTGTACCACCAACTTCCCACCTCAAGACCATGGAACATTTCAGGCAAATTGGTGGTAAGGCTGTGTTGTGAATGCAGGCAGTAACGAAGCACATGTAGAGGGGTCACGTCCGTCTTGACGAGAGACGCTTTGACAAGACTCCGCTGGTGATGTGTTGGAATCCGCGTTGGTTGAAGAACTGCAGTAAGCGAGTTCCTTTCAGTCTGCGTTGATTATTAAATACACTGCAAGAACAATGGCACTGGACAAAAACCGCTCCTCACCCACCAGGCTGCTGAAATTAATAAGCGGCGTCTTCCAGCCCATTGGTTACCTGTACATCCGGCTTTGTCTCAACTTCTTCTGTTGAGTTTCGTGGCAGTTGGCATCCATAAGTCTTGCATTAGCACAATCTGGTGGACTGTCCCTTGCCCCATCTATTCCAGCATTGCCATGGGACGTGTGAAAGTCACAAGACGGAAATGTTCCTGGATGTCGCCGCATGTGTGAGTAGTGAAGCTCGCTAGCAGTGCCCGATGTTTGTTTTTGTTTTTTTGAGAGGATGTGGGAATATTACACTCTGCATTTAAGCCATCCTAGCCGTGTAGCGAGGAGCGGTGGGCAGCCGCCGTGCAGCACCCGGGAACCAACTCCAGTTCATCTCGCCATGCCTCGGTCAGGGGAACAGACAGGAGTATTAACCCTACCATGCATGTCTTTTCTAATGGTGGGGGAATCCCACACAGACACAGGAGGAACATGCAAACTCCACACAGGTGATGACCTGGGATGACACCCCCCCTCCCCAAGGTTGGACAACCCCGGGGTTCGAACCCAGGACCTTTTTGCTGTGAGGCGACAGTGCTAACCACTGCACCACCGTGCCAGCCATTAACCCAGTAATTCACCAAGTTAGCTTGAGTCCTCTACCATCCATCCATTATCCAAACCGCATATCCTGCTGTCAGGGTCATGGGGTTGCTGGAGCCTATCTCAGCAGTCATTGGGCGGCAGGTGGGGAAGGACCCTGGACAGGCCACCAGGCCATCACAGGGCCAGAGGCCTATATATATATATATATATATATATATATATATATATATATATATATATATATATATATATATATATATCTCTCAAAGTGACCGCCTGTGACCCCAAACATTATGGTTATTATATGGTTTATTGTTTATAGTTTGTATATTGAATATGTCTTCCTTTAGGATTTGGGTTATATTAATATTTCTATGCCTGAGCAAAACATCAATGACAACATTGTCGCACAACAGTGATTCAACCTCAGTGACATCCTTGAATAGGTCTTCATGTAGGCCCAACACTTCCCATTTTTAAGTAGAATTTCTGTGAAAGAGCTTGTCAATACTGGGTTTTGTTTTGTTTTTTCTAATGAGAAGAGGCAATGCCAGGTTGAGATATTGTTAGCAACAGCAGCGGTTCAGTTGCGAGCAGTATCGACTCACAGCATCTGGAGTCTCCTAGAGTCTCGGGTCTTGGTATGACAGCATGACTAGTTAAGAATGATTGACGCCGTCAGCCCTTGTTTCCTTTGAGGGGAAACAAGTGATGCAGATCGGGTTGGAAGCTGCCTGCTGGCACCCGACTACAGGAAGGGTGATTAAAAACACATTATGAAAAAGACAACATCTGGTGAAGCATTGAAACCATTAGCGTCGCTACTGAACGATAACTTAGCAGCACATCAGGCTGGCAGAAGAGCTGCAGAAGATGAGAAGGTGGTGACACCATTGTTTTAAACTCCATTGTAACATCATTTAAAACCAGGAAGTAGTAAACGATTTTCCGAAACGAACGTCTGACTGAAAATCCGTGACATCGTTCCGTCTCTTTTTTATCTGCTTTGTAGTACTGACACTTATTTTTGTATCTGCTTTGTAGTACTTTTATCTGCTTTGTAGTACTAACACTTATTTTTAGAAAACTTTTTTTTTCTTTGAAGATTTTGTACCATAAAACACTGTTGTAAAGCTTAATCCAGCAGCGGTCCCATGTCCAAAATCTCCAGAATGAAGCTGGTGAGTAAGATTATTTCAAAACCAGTATGTATGATGGTAAAAACTGTAAAAATACGACTCACTTTGTAAATTAAAAAAAAAAAAGAAATCATCCTTTAAAAGTAGAACGAGTAGGATTTTCCTTAAAAAAAATCAGTGTATAGACTCATTCAATGATAATCCGTCTCAGTCATCGCTTACGACCCACCAGAAGTTTGTGGCGGTGTCTGTGTCTGCAGAGACCCCGTCCTCTGCCTGTATTTTCTCATTTTACTGTGTACTTTGTGTGTGTGGATACGTGTATTTTGTACGTCCATAGGATTAGTGGTCGTGTCAGGGAGGGCATCCGATGTAAAATTTCGCCAAATCAGTATGTGGATTGACAAGACCATACCGGATCGGTCGAGGCCTGGGTTAACAACGGTCGCCATTGGTGCAGTGCCCTCGCAGGGTACTGATGCAAACTTTAAAATCCACTATGGCGACCCCTGAGAAACAGGATGTGGATGAAGAGCAGCGTGGAGTTGGCCTGTACACCGGGATGTGTTCTGGCAACTGCGGTCAGGGGGTGTGTCCTTCTGGTGACGTTGAGCCAGGGGGGAGGGGCCAACTTTGAACATTGTGTTTACCACCCGCAACCGACAAATCCTACTCATTGTGCCTTTAAGTCTGGACCTCTGTCTATGGTAATAATTTCACCTTTTCTTCCTTTGTTGCCATCTTGTCCATCTTTCAGGAAAGGTTTTTCCGGGCGTGGCTAACTTCCTGTTAGCATTGCATAGTGGTTAATGCTCGCCCAGCACAATGACTTATCTACAAGCTGAAATAGAGAACCTCATTGCAAAAATCCAAAATGAATGCTTAATTTTGGTCCAAAGATAAGGTAAATAATGTAATAATCGTGGAAACGGATAATCTGCTGTGGTGACCCCTAACAGGAGCAGCCGGAAGTAGTAGTAGTAGTAGTAGTAGTAGTAGTAGTAGATAAGCTAAATAATTTGTGTGCAACCCCTGTATTCCTGGGAAGTGTTATCCCTTGCAGAGTAAACTAAATATAGGATATTTTGATTTTTAGTTGACCAAAGCTGAAGACGGTAGTTTTCCAGTTACATGATTAGTACGGTTTTAGACCATGTCAGCTGTGAATTAAATAACAATCAGTAAAAAAAGTATATATCAGACCTCTGAAGGATGGCATCCCCGGTCTTTCAAGTCCTTAACATGAGTCCATAAAGGGAACATAAGGACATAAATAGTGAGAAATGGGAGCAATTGTCTTTAATGATAAAGAACAAAAGGCAGCATCTGCTGCAGCATGTAGTGTAGGTCTGTTAGCATAATGCGGTATCATCTAGCCACAGCATGCGTGGAAGATTTGCAGAACAAGTCTCAGTCAAGGGCAGTTTCATTCATCTGCAAGGTTACTCACTGCCTGCCAGAATGAAAGACAAACCTGTTAGGACTGCTAAGGCATTGCAAGCATTGAAAATCACTTATTTTATGGAGGACATTTAACTGAATATGCCCAAGTAATTGAATCAGCTTGAATACAATTATCATTGAGGAAAGGGGGGGGGGCATAAAGGCCTCGGAGCCCATTTAAGTTGGCAATGTTATCTCGCAGATAAATAAAACCCATAATTATACCTAATGAAAACGTTTTGCCTGTCAGTGTGTGGATGTGCAGCCTGCTAGGCGGACCCTCGCGTGAATGCGACCAAGTGTAATACGAGCGTTCACTTTCCAAACTATAAAGGTTCGCTATACGGCCATTTTGGTCTGACCCAAACCCCGTCTTTATTTTCATCATATAATAAAGCTGGGTAAACCGTTTACGCTCGCGCATGCGTGACTCACATCTGCGGTGGACTCAGATCGGGCAGTGACAGAAATGCGTGACTCACTTCTGCGGTGGACTCAGATCGGGCAGCGACAGAAATGCGTGAGTCACATCTGCGGTGGACTCAGATCGGGCGGCGACAGAAATGCGTGACTCACATCTGCGGTGGACTCAGATCGGGCAGCGACAGAAATGCGTGACTCACATCTGCGGTGGACTCAGATCAGGCAGCGACAGAACTGCGTGACTCACATCTGCGGTGGACCCAGTTCGGGCAGCGACAGAACTGCGTGACTCACATCTACGGTGGACTCAGATCGGGCAGCGACAGAAATGCGTGACACATCTGCGGTGGACTCAGATCGGGCAGCGACAGAAATGCGTGACTCATATCTACGGTGGACTCAGTTCGGGCAGCGACAGAACGGCGTGACTCACATCTACGGTGGACTCAGATCGGGCAGCGACAGAAATGCGTGACTCACATCTACGGTGGACTCAGATCGGGCAGCGAGAGAAAGCAGCGTTGGTCGAGTGAGCTTGAGAGTGAATGAAGAGAGGGAGCAGCGGTAGCAAGACCAAACATTCTCCAAAAGTTTTGAGTCATCAGAATTTTTCCATCGTGGGGTCATAACTGTGCACAAAAATATTAGGCTGATAGACCCAGTAGTATGCGAGATTACCCCCCCCCCACACACACACACACACACATGCTTGCGACCAAACTCTATATCCCCTGAATAACTAGAGTAGTTTGTCTCACCAAGTGGAGACGTTTAATTTCTCATGGCCTTATTGAAGTGTACAAACACACACACACAGACATACAAAATAGACACAAACAAACACATACACCTCAGACCTAGTTGTGGACTCCATTGTAAATACAGCAGTCCATTTGTTTGAGCTGTATTTGAGTTAGTTGCTAATTAGTTTGGCACCCAGACAATCCTCCAAGCCAAGGTCCCCTGTGTGTGTGCGTGTGTGTGTGCGTGTGTGTGAGAGAGACAGAGTTAGTGTGTGTGTGTGGGGGGGGGGGTGTCATGAAGGGGTAATCCTTGTTACTAGTTCTACACCACTGGATCTGCCCTCCATGTCTGCAATTATTTCTCCCTCTCTCTCACACACACACACACACACACACACACACACACACAAACACACACACACACACACACACACACACACACACACACACACACACACACACACACACACACACAATAAAAGTTGTCTTGTTTTCTGACTCTCATTAATCTTTCCATCTCTTCTTCCAATGAGAGATGAACCCCTGATCTTCTCCCAGGACAGACTCCTTGTATCGTCTAATCCAGGACCCTTCTGACTTCAGTCTCTCTCCCCCCCCTCCCTCTCCTCTCTCTGTAGCTCGCTCATTGTTCTTTATCTTTCTTTGTATCCCTCCCTGCCTTCCTCTCTGCAGACTCATAACAGCGGTGTGTTTTAATCCTGTGGTAGTGCTCTCCGTCTCATTTTGGGACAAATCCGACTAATACCCCCGTCTCACTTCACGGCACAGGACTCTCGCTCTCTCTCTCTCTCTCTCTCTCTCTCTCTCTCTCTCTCTCTCTCTCTCTCTCTCTCTCTCACACACACACACACACGCACTCCACGACACAGGACGCTCTCTCGCCCTCTCTCTCTCTCTCTCTCTCTCTCTCTCTCTCTCTCTCTCTCTCTCTCTCTCTCTCTCTCTCTCTCTCTCTCACACACACACACGCACTCCACGACACAGGACGCTCTCTCTCGCCCTCTCTCTCTCTCTCTCTCTCTCTCTCTCTCTCTCTCTCTCTCTCTCTCTCTCTCTCTCGCCCCCTCTCTCTCTCGCCCCCCCCTCTCTCTCTCTCTCTCTCTCTCTCTCTCTCTCTCTCTCTCTCTCTCTGTCAGCGGAAGTGCATGTGAGCGTGCAGGGGAGACACATGCGGGCAGGTGTGATTTTTTTATGTTTCCCCCCTTTTCTCTCCAATTGTATCTGGCCAATTACCCCACTCTTCCGAGCAGTCCCGGTCGCTGCTCCACCCCCTCTGCCGATCCGGGGAGGGCTGCAGACTACCACATGCCTCCTCCCATACATGTGGAGTCGCCAGCCGCTTCTTTTCACTTGACAGTGAGGAGTTTCACCAGGGGGGACGTAGTGCATGGGAGGATCACACTATTCCCCCCAGTCCCCCCGGCCCCCCTGAACAGGCGCCCCAACCGACCAGAGGAGGCGCTAGTGCAGCGACCACGACACATACCCACACCTGGCTTCCCACCCGCAGAGACAGCCAAGTGTGTCTGTAGGGACGCCTGACCAAGCCGGAGGCAACACGGGGATTCGAACCAGCGATCCCCGTGTTTGTAGGCAATGGAACAGACCGCCACGCCACCCGAACACCCGTGAGTGATTTCTGCCTTTTTGTGTCTTTGTTCTCCTTGTAAATAGTGTGTATTGTAGGATTACTGGTTTGATGTGTTGTATATAGGGAGGTTTTCGGAGGTTTGTGTGTTGTGCGCGGCTGTGCTAAAAGCCGGTATGGAGTTTACCAAACTCACCAGGAAACATGGCTTTAAAAGGTCGCCTGGTTTTCCTTGTTCGGTGGAGGATTGTGTTTTGGCAGTCGGAGAGGTTGTGGGTCACAGCAGCATGAAATCTGCTGCGAGAATGAACGGTGCTGTGGTGACTTTTGTTCCTACTGTAGGCAAAGCAAACAAAGTGCTTGAAGCACGCATTGTTATTGTAGCACATTCAGGGACCGTTAGCCAAGCGCTAGCAAGTGTCCGTGGTCGTTACATTATTAATGACAGTTCCACCACACCGTCAACAAGAATCACGATTTCAAACATTCCGCCCTTTTTATTACGGATGACTTTCGACAGGAGAATTGTCAGGATATTGAAAAATAGTTTCATTGATCAGGAAGCTGTCGTCTGACTGCAAGTCTCCGTTCGTGCAATATGTAGATTACCGTGGCGAATTCAGGGGGCTGCCAGGAAGTGAACCGGGGCGACTGCGCTAACCAGTCAACTAAAGGGTCCGACTCGTTAGCCAAGGGCTAGCAAGTCTAGTCATCTATGGTGCTAGCGAGTCTAGTCATCCATGGTGGTTACACTACCCCCCTCCTTCGGGAAGAAGGTGTGAGGGAGCTGATATGCTGAAGCGTGGGGACACACTTCCCGAAGGAGGGGGGTAGTGTAACCACCATGGATGACTAGACTCACTAGCACCATAGATGCTAGTGAGTCTAGTCATCCATGGTGCTAGCGAGTCTAGTCATCCATGGTGGTTACACTACCCCCCTCCTTCGGGAAGAAGGTGTGAGGGAGCTGATATGCTGAAGCGTGGGGACACACTTCCCGAAGGAGGGGGGTAGTGTAACCAACATGGATGGCTAGACTCACTAGCACCATAGATGCTAGTGAGTCTAGTGCTCCAACCATGGATGACTAGACTCACTAGCATCTATGGTGCTAGTGAGTCTAGTCATCCATGGTGGTTACACTACCCCCCTCCTTCAGGGAAGTGTGTCCCCGCGCTTCAGCATATCAGCTCCCTCACACCTCTGGGCGCACGCACTTCCCATGGCCTCACGGTCTCAGCATCCCACTTCTGACACCATTGTTGCGAATTCAGGGGGCAGCCGAGACCCGCGGCCGCGAAGCGAACCCGGGTCACCCGCGTCACAAGCCATTGCACTAACCAGTCAACTAAAGGGGCCGGCCCATTAGCCAAGGGCTAGTGAGTCTAGTCATCCGTGGTCTTTACAATATGATCTTGAATAAAAATGATGAAGAACTGAACGTGGTGTTTAAGGTGAAGGTAGAGGATTTTATTTGTGTGATCTGAGACTTGGAAGTGGTTTGGCTGTGGAGAAACACTCCTCTGATGACAAAACGCAGAGTGAAGAAGTGAGAGGAAACTCAGTCAAACCAGGCAGAGCAGTGAAGAGACAACAGAAAAGGGACAGAGTCCAGACTACACCGGCAAAACTGAAACACCCAAACAGAGTGAAAGGTGAAAAAGAAAAACATAAATGATGTAAAAGAAGCGCAAAGTGAATAGACAGATAGTGGCATCAAACACTACAGGTAGAGCTGCAGAAGGTGTAGTGTTGAGCAGTGATGAGGGTTTGATGGAGGAAGAAAAACGCTGTAAGGTTCCTGTACTGAAGAGAAAGCAGTCAGCTAATACGAGTGGATCTTAAGCCAAAAAAGGAGCAATAATGAGGGGGAGAGGCAGGCAGCAGGGACAAGTTTGAGGTTGAGTTGAATACGGAGGAGGAGGAGGAGGAGGAGGAAGGGGACTGTGGTATAGACAGCGAGGTACCTCTGCTAAAGAGAAAGCAGCAGGAGGTACAACCGTCTGAAGCTGAGTTTAGTATGGAGAAGGAGGAGGATTGTGGTGTAGACTGTCAGACTCACACTACCTCTCAGTTGTCTGTTACAACAAAGCAAGAGTACTGTGATGCACGGCAGCTTAAAAAAAATCTTGCAACAGAAAAAAAAAGAAAGTTAGAAATGACAAAATTAAGGATTTTTTTTTTTGCAGGTAAAGAACTGTTCCTGTATTCTGTTGTATCCAACACTTTTATCCAAAGCGGCTTACAATAAGTGCATTTAACGTAGGCAATCAGGAGAACTACTAGTCATCAGAGGTCATTAGTGCATCTTCTCTCTAAACAAGCATCTAAGAGCAAAACCAGTGCTGAAGTAAAAGCGCAAGAAATTTTTTTTTTTCAAATGAGTGAATACAATAAGTGCTAAGAGCAAGTAACAGGGTTATAGTTCTTGAAGAGGCGAGTTTTCAACCTGCGACGAAAGATGGGCAGCGAATCCGCTGTCCTGACATCAGGGTCGATCGGCAGCAGGGGCCTCTGAGCGACGGGGCAACCAGGCGTCCCGAGGCAACGGAGCGAAGTGGTTGGGCGGGGGTGTAGGGCTTGACCATGACCTGGAGATAGGGAGGGGCTGTTCCTTCCACTGCCCTGTAGGCCAGCACCAGAGTCTTAAACTGGATGCGAGCAGCTCCTGGGAGCCAGTGTAGGGGACATGAGAAGGGGAGTTGTATGGGAGAACTTAGGGCGGTTGAACACCAGACGAGCTGCAGCTTTCTGAACAAGCTCCAGAGGTCTGATGGCCGACGCCGGGGCACCAGCTAGGAGGGAGTTGCCGTAGTCCAGCCGGAAGATGACCAGAGCCTGGATGAGCACCTGTGCCGTCTCGTCGGTGAGGAATGGGCGAATCCTCCTGATCTTATAGAGGAGAAATCTGCAGGATTGAGCAACCGATGCAACGTTTGCAGCAAACGACAGTTGGTCGTCCAGGATCACGCCCAGACTCCTCGCAGTCTGAGCTGGCGTCACCACGGTGTTGTCAATGGTGATGGCCAGGTCTCGGTGTGGGCAACGTTTCCCCTGGAGGAACATCAGCTCTGTCCTGTCCAGATTGAGCTTCAGGTGGTGTGTCGCCATCCACTCCAAGATGTCAGTCAAGCACACAGCAATGCGTGTCTCTATTTGTTTGTCATAGGGGGGAAAGGACAAGATCAGTGAGCTGTACAGTGGGTATGTACAGTGGGTATGTACAGTGGGTATGTACAGTGGGTAGGTACAGTGGGTATGTACAGTGGGTATGTACAGTGGGTATGTACAGTGAGCTGTACAGTGGGTATGTACAGTGGGTATGTACAGTGGGTATGTACAGTGGGTATGTACAGTGGGTAGGTACAGTGGGTAGGTACAGTGGGTATGTACAGTGGGTATGTACAGTGGGTATGTACAGTGAGCTGTACAGTGGGTATGTACAGTGGGTATGTACAGTGGGTATGTACAGTAGTGGGTATGTACAGTGGGTATGTACAGTGGGTAGGTACAGTGGGTATGTACAGTGGGTAGGTACAGTGGGTAGGTACAGTGGGTATGTACAGTGGGTAGGTACAGTGGGTATGTACAGTGGGTAGGTACAGTGGGTAGGTACAGTGGGTATGTACAGTGGGTAGGTACAGTGGGTAGGTACAGTGGGTACGTACAGTGGGTATGTACAGTGGGTAGGTACAGTGGGTATGTACAGTGGGTATGTACAGTGGGTAGGTACAGTTCGAATCCCCGTGTTGCCTCGGCCGTGTCTGTGGGTGGGAAGCCGGATGTGGGTATGTGTCCTGGTCGCTACACTAGCGCCTCCTCTGGTCGGTCGGGGCACCTGTTCGGGGGGGAGGGGGAATTGTGTGATCCTCCCATGCACTACGTCCCCCTGGTGAATATCATGATATCATATCATGTCCTACCCCTCATATCATGATATCATATCATGCCCTGCCCTCATATCATATCATATCATGTCATATCATATCATATCATGTCATATCATGTCATATCATGTCATGTCTTCATATCATGATGTGATGTCATGACCTGCCCTCATATCATATCATGTAATATCCTGTCCTCATATCACATCATGTCATGTCCTCATATTATGATATCATATCATGTCCTATCCTCATGTCATGATATCATGTCCTGTCCTCATATCATGATATCATGTCATGTCATCATATCATGATATCATATCATGCCCTGCCCTCATATCATATCATGTCATATCATGTCATGTCCTCATATCATGATATCATATCATGACCTGCCCTCATAGTATATCATATAATGTCCTGTCCTCATATCATATCATATCATATCATATCATGTCCTCATATTATGATATCATATCATGTCCTGTCCTCATGTCATGATATCATGTCCTGTCCTCATATCATGATATCATATCATGCCCTGTCCTCATGTCATGATATCATCACCTGTCCTCATATCATGATATGACATCATGCCCTGTTCTCATATCATGATATCATATCATGTCCTGTCCTCATATCTTGATATCATATCATGTCCTGTCCTCATATCATGATATCATATCATGCATGGCCTGTCCTCATGTCATGATATCATCACCTGTCCTCATATCATGATATGATATCATGCCCTGTTCTCATATCTTGATATCATATCATGTCCTGTCCTCATATCTTGATATCATATCATGTCCTGTCCTCATGTCATGATATCATGTCCTTTCCTCATATCATGATATCATATCATGTCCTGTCCTCATGTCATGCTGCAGCCCAGACTACTTACTGATGCTCATGCAAGTTAGAATGAAAGTTCTAGAAGATCACAGAATAATGAAAGAATCCCAATTCAGTCTGGTAGTGTGTGTGTGTGTGTGTGTGTGTGTGTGTGTGTGTGTGTGTGTGTGTGTGTGTGTGTGTGTGTGTGCATCTTCTACCCTAGTGCGGTCTGGCCCGACCTACCATGGACCTCTGCTAGACCTGCTTACTAACACTCAGTGTGTAAATGTTACCTGCATGGAAAAACAAGTACAAGTTTAACCACAGAGGAAGAGTAGAGGAAGAGGAAGTGTACACAGTACTGTGAAGAGGAAGTGTGCACAGCAGTGTACACAGTAGTGTACACAGCAAGAGGGAAATCTAAACCCACCTACTGCTCAGTATATGTGTGTCCTTATTCATCAGAGACTTCATCCTGTAATGAGAAAACAACTGTCTGAGGAGAGCTTCTGGAAAACTAACAAGAGAGGATTAAAGCTAGAATCCTTAATCCAAATGTAAACCAAAGAGTCATCCCTCTACCAAACTGCAAACCATAGGACAGGAAGCTGCTGTCACTCCCAGATTGATTGACAGGTCTCATAATACAAAGACTAACAGTAAACCACAACTAAACCAGAGTTTCTAATGTGTTCTGATGGTGTAAAAGGTTGGTTCACATCACTAACGGATGTAAAGATTATACTAAAACAGACCCACCTTTGAGATGACCGTCGGCTGAGAAACACACAACACGGTTCTTGCTTCCGGTGTGGGAAGATGGCGGCACAAATTCACGTTTGCGGCGGGGCCTCACCCAGTACCGTCCATAAAGTGTCTTTGGATGTTATTGGGGTACTTGGGATACATCCAATGGGGTACTTTACGTATACATGATAGGGATGTGAACGTGTACTAAAATCTGTACACGTTCACACGGTGCAATGTTTGCCGTTTAAACGTGTACACGTTTCAGGATTTCTGTGAATTTTGAAAGTATGTCGGTGCTATACCGCTAGAGGTCGCTGTAGCCTGATTATTCCATAGATTCACCGCTGTTAAGGTCGCCGATGTCGTATGACACAACTAGGCTACACCATTTACAAAAGATCGAATATCTCTGGACGAGTCTGCGTTTGAAACTTGCTGTTTTTTGGGGGGGGGTTTTTGGGAGCTTACCTCTTCCTCGAAACCCTTCGATGCGATTAGATCCCGCTGAGAAGCTTTCTAATCCAAACTCCCACATGGGGCTTCGCAGGTTTTTACTAGCCACCATCCCATGCTTCATTGCGCTTGCGCTTCTCATGCAGCAAAGAATGATGACGTTATCACACATTATATATATATATATATATATATATATATATATATATATACACTACCGTTCAAAAGTTTGGGATCACCCAAACAATTTCGTGTTTTCCATGAAAAGTCACACTTATTCACCACCATATGTTGTGAAATGAATAGAAAATAGAGTCAAGACATTGACAAGGTTAGAAATAATGATTTGTATTTGAAATAAGATTTTTTTTACATCAAACTTTGCTTTCGTCAAAGAATCCTCCATTTGCAGCAATTACAGCATTGCAGACCTTTGGCATTCTAGCTGTTAATTTGTTGAGGTAATCTGGAGAAATTGCACCCCACGCTTCCAGAAGCAGCTCCCACAAGTTGGATATGTTGGATGGGCACTTCTTTGAGCAGATTGAGTTTCTGGAGCATCACATTTGTGGGGTCAATTAAACGCTCAAAATGGCCAGAAAAAGAGAACTTTCATCTGAAACTCGACAGTCTATTCTTGTTCTTAGAAATGAAGGCTATTCCATGCGAGAAATTGCTAAGAAATTGAAGATTTCCTACACCGGTGTGTACTACTCCCTTCAGAGGACAGCACAAACAGGCTCTAACAGGTACTATTTAATGAAGATGCCAGTTGGGGACCTGTGAGGCGTCTGTTTCTCAAACTAGAGACTCTAATGTACTTATCTTCTTGCTCAGTTGTGCAACGCGGCCTCCCACTTCTTTTTCTACTCTGGTTAGAGCCTGTTTGTCCTGTCCTCTGAAGGGAGTAGTACACACCGGTGTAGGAAATCTTCAATTTCTTAGCAATTTCTCGCATGGAATAGCCTTCATTTCTAAGAACAAGAATAGACTGTCGAGTTTCAGATGAAAGTTCTCTTTTTCAGGCCATTTTGAGCGTTTAATTGACCCCACAAATGTGATGCTCCAGAAACTCAATCTGCTCAAAGAAGTGCCCATCCAACCAATCCAACTTGTGGGAGCTGCTTCTGGAAGCGTGGGGTGCAATTTCTCCAGATTACCTCAACAAATTAACAGCTAGAATGCCAAAGGTCTGCAATGCTGTAATTGCTGCAAATGGAGGATTCTTTGACGAAAGCAAAGTTTGATGTAAAAAAAATCTTATTTCAAATACAAATCATTATTTCTAACCTTGTCAATGTCTTGACTCTATTTTCTATTCATTTCACAACATATGGTGGTGAATAAGTGTGACTTTTCATGGAAAACACAAAATTGTTTGGGTGATCCCAAACTTTTGAACGGTAGTGGATATATATATATATATATATATATATATATATATATATATATATATATATATATATATATAAAAACAAAAAACAAAAACCTTTACGTTTGTCGGTTATGGATTTTTATTAAACGGTTATGGTTTTATTTCCGTGGAAACGTGTACACTGACTACACTGACACACCCCTAATACATAAAGTACCCCATTGGATGTTAATTTGTTGTATTTTAAACGTGTGCTTTCTCAACACTGCCCCGGCCCTTTAAGTCCTTGCTTTTTTCAAAACGAGCCCCAGCCCCTCCCCCATTGGTTGCAATGTTTCTGAAGTTATTTTTCAAATGTTTTCTGTCCCCCCATTGGTTGCTGTGCACCGTAACTAGGGGCGTGGCACGGGGCAACGTAGTATTTAATGGCTGTGGGTTTTTTTTCTTTGTTGTTTAACCATCTTGGCAGCTGATGAGTGTGTGACGACGAAACAAGCTTTTACTGCTATGTGTTAAAGTTTTTTTTCCTCCTACATCCACCTTAATATTCCGCTCCTCATTTGTTGAGCACTTTTATCGACACCATTGATGGTTTCCGGGGAAAAAAAACTATATATATATATACACAGTGCATCCGGAAAGTATTCACACCCCTTCACTTTCCCCACATTGTGTTATGTTACAGCCTTATTCCAAAATAGATTAAATTCCTTTTTTTTTCTTATCAATCTACATACAATACCCCATAATGACAAAGCGAAAAAGGTTTTGTAGAAATTTTTGCAAATTTATTAAAAATAACAAACTGAAATATTGCATGTACATAAGTATTCACACCCTTTACTCAGTACTTGGTTGAGGCACCCTTGGCAGCGATTACAGCCTCAAGTCTTCTTGGGTATGAAGCTACAAGCTTGGCACACCTATATTTGGGGTATTTCTCCCATTCTTCTCTGCAGATCCTCTCCAGCTCTGTAAGGTTAGATGGGGAGCGTCGCTGCACAGCTATTTTCAGGTCTTTCCAGAGATGTTCAATGGGGTTCAAGTCTGGGCTCTGGCTGGGCCACTCAAGGACATTCACAGACTTGTCCCGAAGCCACTCCTTCGTTGTCTTGGCTGTGTGCTTAGGGTCGTTGTTGTGTTGAAAGGTAAACCTTCGCCCCAGTCTGAGGTCCTGAGCGCTCTGGAGCAGGTTTTCATCAAGGATCTCTCTGTACTTTGCTCCATTCATCTTTCCCTCCATCCTGACTAGTCTCCCAGTTCCTGCCGCTGAAGAACATCCCCACAGCGTGATGCTGCCACCACCATGCTTCACTGTAGGGATGGTATTAGCAAGGTGATGAGAGGTGCCTGGTTTCCTCCAGACGTGACATTTGGCATTCAGGCCAAAGAGTTCAATCTTTGTTTCATCAGACCAGAGAATCTTGTTTCTCATGGTCTGAGAGTCCTTTAGGTGCTTTCTGGCAAACTCCAAGCGGGCTGTCATGTGCCTTTTACTGAGTAGAGGCTTCCGTCTGGCCACTCTACCATAAAGGCCTGATTGGTGGAGTGCTGCAGAGATGGCTGTCCTTCTGGAAGGTTCTCCCATCTCCACAGAGGAATGCTGGAGCTCTGTCAGAGTGACCATCGGGTTCTTGGTCACCCCCCTGACCAAGGCCCTTCTTCCCCGATTGCTCAGTTTGGCTGGATGGCCAGCTCTAGGAAGAGTCCTGGTGGATCCAAACTTCTTCCATTTACGAATGATGGAGACCACTGTGCTCTTCAGGACCTTCAAAGCTGTAGAAATGTTTTTGTACCCTTCCTCAGATCTGTGCCTCGATACAATCCTGTCTCGGAGGTCCACAGACAATTCCTTTGACTTCATGGCTTGGTTTCTGCTCTGACATGCACTGTCAACAGTGGGACCTTATATACGCAGGTATGTGCCTTTCCAAATCATGTCCAATCCATTGAATTTACTACAGGTGGACTCCAATCAAGATGTAGAAACATCTCAAGGATGATCAGTGGAAACAGGATGAACCTGAGCTCAGTTTTGAGTGTCATAGCAAAGTGTGTGAATACTTATGTACATGCATTATTTCAGTTTTTTTATTTTTAATAAATTTGCAAAAATTTCTACAAAACCTTTTTCACTTTGTCATTATGGGGTATTGTGTGTAGATTGATGAGAAAAAAAAGGAATTTAATCCATTTTGGAATAAGGCTGTAACATAACAAAATGTGGGGAAAGTGAAGGGGTGTGAATACTTTCCGGATGCACTGTATGTGTGTGTGTGTGTGTGTGTGTGTGTGTGTGTGTGTGTGTGTGTGTGTGTTTTTTCCCCCTCTACCTGTATCAAGCGGGTGTGTTGCTTAGAAGATTTAACTGGCATCACCCATCAAAGGGTTTTGTTTTTTTGCAGTAAGACAGCAAAACCACTACATGACTCATCAGATAATTCTGGCATCCTTCAACAACCCACATCCATTTTCCCTCTTCGTGCTCATCAGACCCACACTGGTCTACATCACTGTAGAAGTTCACAGAAAGGGGAATCGGTTCATCTGGACACAACGTTTATTGAGAGAGAAATGTTTCATCACTCATCCCGGCGACCTCTCCAGTCTCTGACAAGGTCTCATCCACTGTGGTCTGACCTTATCAGGAACCTCTTCCCCGACTAATGTAAATTTATGCTTCTATCTGTGCTTCTGTTTCCTTTCTAAGAATAGAAAGTAGTGATTAAAAAAAGCCACTGACTTTTGTCACGATGCTCAATGACACAGTTTCAATCTATGACGTAACAAGATGGCAGATGATCCGTGATGTTCCTCATGAGTTTAGTGTTCAGCTTATCTGATTAGCTGTGGTTTTTAGCGTTAATATGTGTGTGTGTGTGTGTGTGTTTGTGTGTGTGTGTATGTGTGTGTTTGTGTGTGTATATATATATATATATATATATATATATATTTATTTTTCATACCCCCCCCCCTTCCTCCCCAATTGTATCCGGCCAACTCTTCTGAGCCGTCCCGGTCGCTGCTCCACGAGACTACCACATGCCTCCTCCGATACATGTGGCGTCACCAGCCGCTTCTTTTCGCCTGACAGTGAGGAGTTTCACCAGGGGGATATAGCACGTGGGAGGATCACGCTGTTCCCCTCAGTTCTCCCTCCACCCTGAACTGGCGCCCCGACCAACCACAGGAGTTGCTACTGCAGCGACCACATCCGGCTTCCCACCCGCAGCCACGGCCAATTGTGTCTGTAGGGATGCCTAACCAGGCCAGAGGTAACATGGGGATCTGAACCGGCGATCTCCGTGTTGGTAGGCTTAGCTTTAATTTGTGACTCGGATGGGTCCCTCCTTTGGTATCACCTTAATTGTTACTGTTTTTCTCTTTTGGACCAGTTGGAAAACCGTGGTGCTGGTGGTGGAAATACCCAACAAGTCCTCCAACCCATACAACCACATAGGTGGTGTGTTGCTACCCTTCAACGCTGCTAATTACGAAGTACTCGTTTGAGGACATCGGGACTTTATTATTGTTCATGCAAAGCGAAGGTGTAAAAGTAAGCAAACACAACTTGGGAAGATTTGTGAAAAAACCAACAGTTTACAAGAGTATACATATTTCTTGCACTCCCCCATCTCTTGGCTCGTCGCATTTTGATTGGTATCGAAGGTCAGAGGTCATATGATGATGAGGCACCCGAGACACCAGATTGTCTTTAACTTAACTTAACTATAGAACCCCTTTTACACAGGTCCAAAGAACCCGCTGACACCCGCTAACAGCCGCCTTTGGTGGTCAGTGTAAAAGGGTACAATCGGCGTTCACTCCCGGGTCACATGACTCTGCAGTAGTCATGGGTATTTATCGGCTCCACCTCTGATCGGCGTTGATGTAAACGTGACACCCGGGTGGGCACGCTAATTTGCGAGATGACGTAGCGCCATTGTCCGCGCGTCATAAAGTCGCCCCGACAACTTGGTGTCGGTAACTTCTGCGAGTCTGCCGTCTCAGCCACGAATTCCATCCGTGTTCCTTCAAGCGGCGCTCGAACACCGTCCAGTCTGCGTTGGGTTTGTATGGTTTGAAAGAGAGACTGAAGCACAAGATATAAAAAAGTGACGTTGACCACCGTCTCTCTGGCTTCCATGCTGCTTTCTACTGTTTACTTCCTTGTTTTCCGACGCATTTGTGACATCATGAACGTCATGACGGCAACGCTGACGCTGAAGAAGAAAAAAAAGAAAAGAAAGGTAAACTCGTGTGCTGGCAGTCAGACCCGGGTCTGCTGGTACTGTGAGAGGAGTCAGTTGCCTGTTTTTACACGCTTATACGTGCTAATTTTGGTGTAAAAAGGGTATCGGTTGTAAAAAGCTGCTTGTACAAACGACCTATGGGGTGGTTTTTTTGGCGAAGGGCAGTCTCAAAGCGGTTGACAACACTCCTCTGAACCGACGAACCATTGAACTGTACCAAGGCCTTCAATGAATTCCCGGTCTCAGACACACAGCATCCTACACTATCACGACAGATTATGTTCAAGCTGAGAAGCAGCCGCAGCACTAACAGATTCATCCATTTGAGCAGGACGGTTAGTCCTCTAGACAGAGAGCCATCCCACCCCTGACGTTTCCATTATGGTGGAAATACTGGCCTCATGTGACCTCCAGCATCCTATTATAGGGGCCTGGAATGTTAATGACTTCTATTGACATACTGATACTCCATGTCCCGATAACACACACATGCAAATGTTTTAGTCAATCTCTCTGGGCGAAGCGGGACGGCCTGTCAGAAATATGTGTGCATGATAAACACACCATGTTCTGCCCTGTACCACATATTGATTTTCTCCTCCTATCTCCTGTGCCTGCTGCAGGCAGCACGGCATCATTGACTTTGCATCATGATAGGAGTGTGTGTGTGTTGTGTGTCTGTGTGTGTCTTTGTGTGTGTGAGGGAATACATGCATCTCTGCATACACTGTACACGAGTGCGCATCTGAATACAAGTGAATTTTGGCATGTTTGTGTGTGTGTGTGTGTGTGTGTGTGTGTGTGTGTATGCATCTGCGCATAGACTGTGTGCAAGTGTGCATCTAAATGAGTCGAGGTCTGCATGTTGGTGTGCGTGTGTGCACGTTTGTGTATATATGTATATATATGAGTGAATACATGCATCTGTGCATACACTATGCGAGTGTACATCTAAATGAGCTAATTTCTGCATGTTTTTCTGTGTGTGTGTGTGCGCGCCAGTTTGTGTATTGTCAGTGGGTGTTGCCCATGCCCACATGCTGCTCTTTCACAAGACCCGTACTGTTTTGTAATAGTTTGCAGTCATTAGCTTGCCTTTTATGGAGAATGTGTGCAATAAATCAGGCCAGAACGTAACCAAACACAACTGTGTTTATCGACAGGGCTGATATTCCTCAGCTATTTTGTGTTTTCAGCTGTGAACCTGCAGGCCAGCGCTTCAGCCGAGGCGTTGAGTCGTGTGGAACCTAAGTTGATGTGGCATCCAGCGTGCTCCGTGCCCTTGCTGCCATGCAGGCTTACTCCAGTTTCCGTTTCTGGCAGTTTTTTCTGTTCGCCCTGCTGTGTTTTCAGGACAAAAGAAGCAGATTAGCTATTTTTTTTCTCCGCCCAACGGAGTAGGCGGATCCCTCTCCGCAGGTACTCTGTGCTTCCCTGGATAGTGGGAAAAGCAAAGACACTTCCAGATCTGCAGAGCATGATCATCACAATATGTAGACTACAGCAGTTCTCCGCAGTAGGTCGCACACTCGGTCCAGCCCGTCCAGCTGTACATTTCTAACAAATTTGTTGGCTAAACACATAAATTTGACTCAGAGTTAATTTACTTTGACAAGTACTCTTGAGGCCCAAAGACTTTTACTTGGTTTAATGGTGCTGACTATTTCCAAGATGGTTAAGTAATGCAGAAGGGATATTTGTAACTACTACTACTACATTCAACTGCTCCCGTTAGGGGTCACAACAGTGGATCATCCATTTCCATGTCTTCCTGTCCTCTGCATCTTCCTCTGTCACACAAGCCACCTGCATGTCCTCCCTCACCACATCCATAAACCTCCCCTTTGGCCTTCCTCTTCTCCTCTTCCCTGGCAGCTCCATATTCAGCATCCTTCTCCCAATATACCCAGCATCTCTCCTCCACACATGTCCAAACCATCTCAATCTTGCCTCTCCCACTTTGTCTCCAAACTGTCCAACCTGAGCTGTCCCTCTACTATACTTGTTCCTAATCCTGTCCTTCTTCATCACTCCCAATGAAAATCTTATCATCTTCAATTCGGCCACCTCCAGCGTATTTATACCTGGTGAGGTAATTTCAAACTCACATTACGAGCATCTAGTCGTCCTATGTAAATCACTTTTATGGGTCAACATTTCAAACTTCTCAAAACAACCTATTAAAGAGGTTTTGACTGATGGTTGAGTGCCCCTAGTGGTCATAGAAGGACGTGCTCATTGATCAAGAGATGTTTCTTTCAGAAAATGATGTGATTAGATGAAGATAGTTGATCGATTTCCTTGTTCAGCATGATGAACAAGGAACAACCTAAAGTTGACCCTACATGTACTTGCCGTAGCTACTAGATTACCCCCGCCATGACAGTTTACAAGGGTAAAAGACCGCCCCCTTCACGGTGGAGCCAATTAACATTGTTGTTGTTTTTTTGCAGACACAGAAATGTGTCATTTTCAGATAAAAATATTATATTTAGTGTCCTAAAAAGTTTTTTTTTTCCAGATGTGCATCGTATTTTGAATTTTGCCCAAATCTTTTAATGTTGAAAATCCACATGTGCAACACAAGTCTTACAGATGTTGGTGAATTAATTTTAGTAGCGCTGGTGTCTGGGGATAATATCCTATATTTTCCTGTAGACACACCGTATGTATTGATATCGAATTTCTTGTTTTTTTTTTTATTTTTATTTTACCTTATTATCTTAAATTTATTGCTGGTCGGGGTCCAATGTATTTTAATGTGTTCAATTTCTCCTTTTGTACTGTTAATAATTCTTGTTACGCACTTTTGTTTGCACTTTCGCGCCCTCTGGATGGTCACAGTCCACTTTTCATTGGATGTGTTACTCATCATGGTATATTCACGATAAAGTAATGCGGACGTTGTACCAGGCCGTTGTGGTGAAGCGGGAGCTGAGCCGGAAGGCAAAGCTCTCAATGTACCAGTCAATCTTCGTTCCAACCCTCACCTATGGTCATGAGCTTTGGGTAGTGACCGAAAGGTGAGGGCTCAGCCTTAGAGATAGGGTGAAGAACTCGGACATCTGGAGGGAGCTCGGAGTAGAGCCACTGCTCCTTCGTGTCGAAAGGAGCTAGTTGAGGTGGTTCGAGATAGGGTTCAGCCTTAGAGATAGGATTCGGGGCTCAGCCTTAGAGATAGGGTTCTGGTTCAGCCTTAGAGATAAGGATCTGGGCTCAGTCTTAGAAATAGGGTGAGTCACTCGGACATCAATATGGAGCTCGGAGTAGAGCCACTGCTCCTTCGTGTCGAAAGGAGCTAGCTGAGGTGGTTCAAGATAGGGTTCAGCCTTAGGGATAGGATTCTGGGCTCAGCCTTAGAGATAGGGTTCTGGTTCAGCCTTAGAGATAAGGATCTGGGCTCAGTCTTAGAAGTAGGGTGAGTCACTCGGACATCAATATGGAGCTCGGAGTAGAGCCGCTGGTCCTTTGTGTCGAAAAGAACCAGTAGAGGTGGTTCGAGATAGGGTTCAGCCTTAGCAATAGGGTTCTGGGCTCAGCCTTAGAGATAGGGTGAAGAACTCGGACATCCGGAGGGAGCTCAGCCTTAGAGATAGGGTGAGGAGCTCGGACATCCATAGGGAGCTCGGAGTAGAGCCGCTGCTCCCTCGCGTCGAAAGGAGCCAGTTGAGGTGGTTCGGACATCTGATTAGGATGCCTTCTGGGCGCCTTCCTTTGGAGGTTTTCCGGGCACCTCCAACTGGGCGTAGACCCCGGGGTAGACCCAGAACTCGCTGGAGGGACAGTATGTCCAACCTGGCTTGGGAACGCCTTGGTATCCCCCAGGAGGAGCTGGAGGGCGTTGCTGGGGAGAGGGACTTCTGGAGTGCCTGAGTTAGCTTGCTGCCACCGCGACCCGACCCTGGAGAAGCGGCTGAAGACGAATGAAAGAATAAAAAACAGTTAAAGTTGAATTGAAACGAGTTGAATTGAATGAACCTGAACTGAATTACATGAATCAAATACGGACAACAGTAAAGAGCCTCAGAGCAAGACGAGGAACAGTAAAATAAGACATGTAGGTCAGGTGAATCAACCATACTAAATTGTCCCTAGGTGTGAACGTGTCGGCCCTGTGATGGACCGCTGACCTGTCCAGGCTGTCTCCCCGCCTGCCGCCCAGTAACTGCTGGGTTAGGCTGCAGCATCCGGGCCACCCTGAGAGCAGGGTGAGCGGTTTGGATAATGGATGAATTGATGTGTGAGTTAACCTGAACTGAATTAAAATCGTTCAAATAAGGGCAACAGGGTATAAAACCGTACAGAGGCACAGAGCAAGATGAGCAACAGTGAAGTAAACACATGCAGTAGAGTTTTGTTTGAAAATGAGACATCCCTGCTCTGAGCAGGGTTCGGTCTTGTGAATACTAATGGTCGATTACACAGCGTGCATCTTGTTTACGGTGCAGACGCCGAACGATGTTGTGTAAACCACGTTTCATTAATATTAGATGAGGCAGATGTTGGATCGTATATTAAAAGTTCAGCATTATTCCACGTTAGCAATCACTTGCAGAATGGCACGCCACGTCGCAGGCTGCTGTACACCTTCTGGTGCCCGCCGTGTGTCGCCCCGTAAACACATCCACATCCACTCCTCTGCCTCTCGCCTCCCCGCCGCACCTTTTACACCGTCTCCTCTTTCTGCTCCCAGTAAACACGGCAGATTGTGCCCCGACTGGAGTCTCGTGTGGGAAGCAAAACATGTGTGCGGCAGCCAGAGGTGAATTCAACCCCTGCCAAGGGAGATTTTCGGCTTACAAGGTCCACAGCAAGACTTCTGTGATTCACAGGAGGGGGAAGAGAGCACGGCTGTGTGACGGTGTGGCTGTGTGAGACGGAATATGGATTTATTCTCTGATGTGTGTGTGTGTGTGTGTGTGTGTGTGTTTGTTTGTTTGTCAGAGAGAAAAACAGCAACTGCACTTGTGTGTGGCACCTGTGTGTATTTGTGTGAGGGGTAGACAACATGCAAGGTTACAGGAAATAGTTTCGTGTTGACTAAAGTAGATAGACAGACACTCAATTAGACAGAGAGATATAAAGAAACACAGGCAAAGAGACAGGTATGTATATATATATATATTTATTTATTTATTTATTTATTTATATAGCAACACGGATATAGGAAAAAAAGCTTTTAGTACATTGCAGTACAGGCCTGTTTCGTGCGTCTCACACTCATCAGCTGCTATTGTGTTTTCACAAAGATTCACACAGTTTGCGTTGCCCAGCGTCACGCCCCTGACTTCGGTTGGCCAGCGACCAATCAGATGGGGAAACGTTCAGATTATAACAACCAATGGGGTAGGTACTTATGATGCATAGCAACCAACGGAGGGGTGGAAAACATTACAACCAATGGGACTGGGGTTGTAATGTTTTCTACCCCAGTCCCATTGGTTGTAATGTTGATATTCCGCTCCTCATTAGTTCAGCACTCACAAGTTTCGGGAAAAAGCGCTATATATATATATATATATATATATACACACCTGTCTCTTTGCCTATGTTCCTTTATATGTCTCTCTCTCATATATATATATATATATATATATATATGTATATGTGTATATATATATATATATATATATATAAATATCTGTCTCTTTGCCTATGTTCCTTTATAGCTCTCTCTCATATATATATATATATATATATATATATATATGTGTGTGTGTGTGTGTGTGTGTGTGTGTGTGTGTATGTATATATTAGTATTTGGATGCTTCAGTTTAGTTTTTATCTTTTCTTCTGCACATTCACATCATAAGTTTTTAATGCAGCATATTGAGTGACGGTGGTGCAGCGGTTAGCACAGTCGCCTCACAGCAAGAAGGTCCTGGGTTCGAGCCCCTGGGTAGTCCAACCTTGGGGGGTCGTCCCGGGTCGTCCTCTGCGTGGAGTTTGCATGTTCTCCCTGTGTTTGCGTGGGTTTCCTGCGGGTGCTCCGGTTTCCTCCCACAGTCCAGAGACATGTAGGTCAGGTGACTCGGGTCGTAGGTGTGAATGTGTCGGCCCTGTGATGGCCTGTCCAGGGTGTTTCCCCACCTGCCGCCCAGTGACTGCTGTGGTAGGTAGTCTCCAGCATCCTGCGACCCTACTTAGGATGAGCGGCTTGGATAATGGATGGATGTATCTTGTGTAACTTTCCTTTAGCGAGGCCTTAGACGACCTCCATGTGAGCCGAGTCTTTGAAAAAACAGTTTTTATTTCAATGAGATGGAAAAAAGCTGAGTACTGAAATGAAGGAAACAAGATTATTGCAACCAACAGGGGTGGATACTCTTAACGCACATTCATGTGAAGGGGAGTGTTATCCTGACGGGGGGGTCAAATTTCCCTACGACACCAAGTCAAGTTAATTTACTAACCTGCTAGCATAGCTAGGCTACCGGCATTAATGACATTGATTAACTTAGCATTGTCAAGATATATGAAAAAAGGTAAAGCCATCTACTGAAATAAAGTGTTGCCAAGTGTGAACGCTGCTTCATTTGTAATTGGATCACCATAAAAGAACAATGATGACTGTGAACTTTGTCTGTCAATCAGCTGATCTGTAGCGTTGAATACACTGAGCTGCAGAGGGTACAAATGACTGCTCTGGTAGAATTTTGCTTGTTGTAATTATTTTGTTATTTTATTTCATTTATTATTTTTTTGTTTATTTTTATATTATTATATTTTATTATTATTATTTTATACTATTATTATTTTTTATTATTGTCATTATATATTTTTTTATTTTTAGTTATTTATTCTGTTTATTATTAATATTATTATTTCACTTTAGTGATTTTATTTTAAAATAACGCCGCAGGAATAAACATTGAGGAATCTCTCTCTCTGTCTCCAGAGAAGTCTTTCCCTTTAAATAGAGGGATGGGGGGAGAAGAAAGATTATTTAAAAGAGAGAGCAAGTTTGCAGGAAAAATGACAGAGAGAGAGAGAGAGAGAGAGAGAGAGAGAGACAAACAGATAAGCATTAGAGATAGAGAGAGAAGTCTCGTGGCACATCTCCCTGTCTTCCTGTTCAATCCCACAAAAGCTGCCATGAAATCGGGTCCCTGCCCCTCGCCTCCTGCCCCAGGTGTAAAACAACAACAGGAGTAAACGGAGAGAATACCAACGGGGCGAGGGCACTCATCCAGCTCTCGGCCTACAGGCTCAGGGATTTGGGACAGACTCCCATCACTTACCATGAAGGAGGCCGAGGACGAGTATGAAGGAGTAGGAGGAAGAGTGGAGGCTGGAAAATGGTTCCTCCCACTCGGGACTCCTCTCTCACTTAGTTGTTAAACACTACTTCTGTTCGCTTCTTTATCTCTCTCCCTCCCTATCTCCACTACTTCTACATATTTCATGCTCTCTCTCTTGCTCTCTGTCTCTCTGTCTGTCTCTCTCTCTTGCTCTCTCTTCCTCTTAGCAGATTTTGTTAATACCCTTATACCTCTCCCCGCGATGTAAATCAATCAGCTCCTTGAGCAAAGCTGTGAACTCCACTAATGTTGCCAAATCACAGAAGAAGAAGCGAGGGCGGAGCCAGCACAGCTAGCTGGAGATCTCCACTAGCAGCCAAGCCTATGTGGTTACAGTCGCCCGTATGAGCTGCTCGTCAGGTATTTATGTAATTTCCAATTTAGCAGATTAGTTTACGCTGGGAAAAAGAAGTCCTTGAAGGCAGCATGTGACAGTGGTGATTAGCGAGACATGAATCAGTGACGGTGCAGTATCTCCGTATCGGTTGTCTTCCAGAGACAAGCGGCTCACTTCACTTCCTGTTACTGGGAAGCGCAGCTATGATGTTGCGTCAGTGCAAAGCCATTTCTTTCCGCTGTAACAGATATGAAAGGTGAGAAGATCAGAGGGATTCGGCGGGGTTAACGTGTGTGTAAGTCATGCATCTGCATCGTGATTCACCTGTCGTGCTGTACCACCTTGAACCAGATGGTTGCGGGTGTCAAACGGATGAATAATGAATGCAAAGGGGCTGACTTCTGCAAAGACTACTCCTGTACACGGTGCTAATACAGGACAGATGCAGGGTAAATAGATGAAGAGGGACTTGCACATAAGGACACAGTATTGGGTCTTCGTACTAGAGCACACGATTAAAATACCCCAGGTTTAAATGATGCTAATGACTGAGACGTGGCATGCATTCCTTCCTGTTTTGCTTTTCAATGCATGGCAGCAAAATAAATGCTACAAAAATACGTTTAAACATCATACTTTGGAGACATTAATAAAATGAGTGTTGGCACAGTACAAGTAAGTAGTATTACGTGATACCCAGGTAAATGTGACACCTAAAAGGTGTGTTTTCATGTTGGTTACGGTAAATAAAACATGCAAACGTTCATCCAGTCATTTGGCATGAATAGCAAATACCATTAGCATCATCGTTTCACTATAGAACCAGGAACACTTTATTTGTCGTTTCATTTCATGCACTTGTGCACATGAAATGAAACGAAACATTGCCCCCCCCCCAGCCCACAGCAGTGCAACACAGAGACAAAAACTACAAGAACTACAAGAGCACGTATGTCCAAACTAACACGCATTTCTAAACTAAACAACAAAACAAAATCACTGACCAGGAGAACGAACCCTAGACAGGATGACTTTCAGAACTGCTGGTCTGCATGGGCTAGCAGTTAGCTTAGCTTGCCCTGCTTCCGCGTCCTGTCAGACCGCCCTCGGTGTTTCCTCTTCAGGCACAGCTCCAGGTAGGGCTGTGGTCCCTGGGCCCACAGGACACAGCAGACCAGGCTCTCCCAGCCGATCTAGTGCCAGCTCTCCCAGCCATCAAACGAAAACACAAACCTAGACGCAGGCGTGGACAAAGACACTGCATGGATGGTATTGGGTGAGGCTGCTGCAACTGTGAATTCACGCCGCAGTCTTACCACACCGGATCGGATCACACTTCTCGTATACATATACCCCTCATACTCTTCATATCTTCCTCATGGCTGTAGTGTGACAGGTTTCTCTTTACAGCATGCTTCCATTAACATGCTAAAGACTAGCCTGAAACATCAACATGCTAAAGACTAGCCTGAAACATTAACATGCTAAAGACTAGCATGAAACATTAACATGCTACAGACTAGCTTGAAACATTAACATGCTACAGACTAGCCTGAAACATTAACATGCTAAAGACTAGCCAGAAGCATTGACATGCTAAAGACTAGCCTGAAACATTAACATGCTAAAGACTAGCCTGAAGCATTAACATGCTACAGCCTAGCTTGAAACATTAACATGCTAAAGACTAGCCTGAAACATTAACATGCTACAGACTAGCTTGAAACATTAACATGCTAAAGACTAGCCTGAAGCATTAACATGCTAAAGACTAGCCTGAAACATTAACATGCGAAAGACTATCCTAAGACATTACCATGCTAAAGACTAGCCTGAAACATTACCATGCTAAAGACTATCCTAAGACATTACCATGCTAAAGACTATCCTAAGACATTAACATGCTAAAGACTAGCCTGAAGCATTAACATGCTAAAGACTATCCTAAGACATTAACATGCTAAAGACTAGCCTGAAACAAGGTTTGGCCCCCACTGGAAATGTCGGCACCCAGACTTTCTTTTCAGGATGTGGCATTTGTCAGCACCTTTTTGAAGCCCACTATATTGACTCTTTTTTTTTTTCTTTTTTTTTTTGGCGACACATTAGAATGAGATTGAAAGTGCTGAGCCATCTCCATGGTGAAAAGAAACAGCCAGGTCCATTTCTCATCTTGTTTCTGTCTGCCCAGCTCCGAAATTGAAACTGTTGAAGTAGAGAGAGTCTTGTTCTTTTCCAATGAGACTGAGACTGTCACTCTGACCCGGACTCACCCTGTCAATCATCCATCCCTCCATCCATCCATCCATCCATCTATCTATCTATCTATCTATCTGTCTGTGCTGCTAGCTAACTGGTACCATGTATAAAGAGTGACTCCTGACCACAGTGGTCTGGGTTCAGGTCCAGCCGGGGTGTTCTGCTGCATGTCATTCTCAGCCTGTCCTGCTTCGCTCTCCTGTCACTCTCAAATAAAGCTGAACAAGGACAAAAATATAAATTAGAAAATAAAAAGACAACCTTTTTTTAAAAAAAGAGACAGAATCAAATCTGTAAAAATATCACCCGGAGTTTGTCAACTACAGTCCTTCATAAAGTACACGTGTGTGTGTGTGTGTGTGTGTGTGTGTGTGTGTGTGTGTGTGTGTGTGTGTGTGTGTGTGTGTGTGTGTGATCAGTTGCTGTAATAACATGTATTTTGAGAAGAGACCAGTTTGTGTGTGTGATCAGAGGCTCGGTGCTGTAGAAGGTTCTGGTGTTTCTGACAGAGGAGCCGCCGCTCGTCTTGTGTGTTGGGTAATACAGAGTGTGCGTCTTGTGTGTTGGGTAATACGGAGTGTGCGTCTGGGCTGCGGCTGCTGACTGTCTCCTCCATCTGACCTACATATCAGAGCTGAGCAGATAACATCACCTTCTCAATAGCCGTCGGTGACAGAAACCAGCATCTGCCCATCAACTGTAGCTCATTTCCCTCCTTGCACCCTCCCAACTCATCCCACCACTCCCCCTCCATCAACTCATCTCACTGCACCCCCTCCATCCGACTCATCCCACCGCTCCCCCTCCATCA
>NC_079222.1:4726988-4763082 GCF_029633865.1 Lampris incognitus
CTGACAGACAGGCCAGCAGACAGACTGACAGAAAGACAGACAGGGCAACAGACACACACACACACACACACACGCACACACACCCACACACACACAGAAAGATAGACAGACAGGCCAATAAACATACATACAGACCAACTGACAGACAGGCCAGCAGACAGACTGACAGAAAGACAGGCAGGCCGACAGACGGCCAGCAGACAGACACACAGACAGACAGAAAAAACGACAGACAGGCCAGCAGACAGACAGACAAACAGAAAGACCAACAGACAGAAAGACAGACAGACAGACAGACAGAAAGAAAGACTAACACACACACACACACACACAGAAAGACCGACAGACACACAGGCATAAAGACAAACAGACAGGCCAATAAACATACATACAGACCAACTGACAGACAGGCCAACAGACAGACTGACAGAAAGACAGGCAGGCCGACAGACGGCCAGCAGACAGACATACAGACACATACAGACATAAAGACCAACAGACAGGACAACTGACAGACAGACAGACTGACTGACCAACAGACACACAGACAGACAGAAAAAACGACAGACAGGCCAGCAGACAGTCAGACAGACTGACTGACCAACAGACCGGCAGACAGACCAACTGAGAGACCAACAGACAGGCCGACAGACAGACAGACAGAAAAACAGACACACAGACAGGCCAACAGAGAGACAGAAAAACAGACACACAGACAGGCCAACAGAGAGACAGAAAAACAGACACACAGACAGGCCAACAGAGAGACAGAAAAACAGACACACAGACAGGCCAGCAGACAGACAGACAGACTGACTGACCAACAGACCGGCAGACAGACCAACTGAGAGACCAACAGACAGGCCGACAGACAGACAGAAAAACAGACACACAGACAGGCCAACAGACAGACAGAAAAACAGACACACAGACAGGCCGACAGACAGACAGAAAAACAGACACACAGACAGGCCAACAGAGAGACAGAAAAACAGACACACAGACAGGCCAACAGACAGACAGAAAAACAGACACACAGACAGGCCGACAGACAGACAGAAAAACAGACACACAGACAGGCCAACAGAGAGACAGACAGCCAGACAGATAAAATAGAAACACTGAAAAGTTGACTTTTTGGTTTTTTAACAGATGTGCCACTTAGTTATGGGCCCAGCCTGGTGGAATCTAATTTAGTTCACATCACGATGCCTGATTAAACGGCCCTTTATCATTTGGGGTCCTGAGAAAGTACCCCCACCTCCATCCACACACACACACACACACACACACACACACGCACACGCACACACATTTTCCTCTTTGCCCTTGGTGGTGGATGCGGGCTGGTTTTAAAGGAGAGTTCTGCAGATTCACACTTGTATCCACATGTGTGTTTAACCCTGAAAATTAATTAAACGCTGGCTTTCGTATGTCTGTGAATAACTCGCTATAACGTTACCTCCTTAATCTCTGCAGCCGGGAGTGCGTAATCACAAATTCACTGAGCAGGATCATTTGAGCGCCGCTTTGATTTATTAAAACCTCCCTCTCTGTGGCATATGGCTGCGGAGAATGTGCACACACAACAGATGCTGTTCGCGCTCTTAGATGCAGAAACAAAGCAAAACATAAGCCCGTGTCTGATCGCGCAGAATAATGTCCCATCATCCATTTGGGCCTTTGCACAAAAGCGACGTGATGGGCTAATTAGCACCGGCGATAACCTGCGTTACGAGTCTGTGGTCGCTGAGTCCGTTGTTTGAAGTGGAAAGTCTTTCTTTGTCCCGGTGTAGAATCACGTTTGGACATTTGGACCAAATAACTCACTTTAAAGCCAAGAGACTGGAGCCACCCTCACCTGTCCTGATGTGAAGATGGAGCCGCCCTCATCTGTCCTGATGTGAAGATGGAGCCGCCCTCACCTGTCCTGATGTGGAGATGGAGCCGCCCTCATCTGTCCTGATGTGAAGATGGAGCCACCCTCATCTGTCCTGATGTGGAGATGGAGCCGCCCTCACCTGTCCTGATGTGAAGATGGAGCCACCCTCACCTGTCCTGATGTGGAGATGGAGCTGCCCTCATCTGTCCTGATGTGGAGATGGAGCCGCCCTCATCTGTCCTGATGTGAAGATGGAGCCGCCCTCACCTGTCCTGATGTGGAGATGGAGCCGCCCTCATCTGTCCTGATGTGAAGATGGAGCCGCCCTCATCTGTCCTGATGTGAAGATGGAGCCACCCTCATCTGTCCTGATGTGGAGATGGAGCCACCCTCACCTGTCCTGATGCGGAGATGGAGCCGCCCTCACCTGTCCTGATGTGAAGATGGAGCCGCCCTCATCTGTCCTGATGTGAAGATGGAGCCACCCTCACCTGTCCTGATGTGAAGATGGAGCCGCCCTCACCTGTCCTGATGTGAAGATGGAGCCGCCCTCACCTGTCCTGATGTGAAGATGGAGCCGCCCTCACCTGTCCTGATATGGAGATGGAGCCGCCCTCATCTGTCCTGATATGGAGATGGAGCCGCCCTCATCTGTCCTGATGTGAAGATGGAGCCACCCTCACCTGTCCTGATGTGAAGATGGAGCCGCCCTCACCTGTCCTGATGTGAAGATGGAGCCGCCCTCACCTGCCCTGATGTGGAGATGGAGCCGCCCTCACCTGTCCTGATGTGAAGATGGAGCCGCCCTCACCTGCCCTGATGTGAAGATGGAGCCGCCCTCATCTGTCCTGATGTGAAGATGGAGCCACCCTCACCTGTCCTGATGTGGAGATGGAGCCGCCCTCACCTGTCCTGATGCGGAGATGGAGCCGCCCTCATCTGTCCTGATGTGAAGATGGAGCCGCCCTCACCTGTCCTGATGTGGAGATGGAGCCGCCCTCATCTGTCCTGATGTGAAGATGGAGCCACCCTCATCTGTCCTGATGTGGAGATGGAGCCACCCTCACCTGTCCTGATGTGAAGATGGAGCCGCCCTCATCTGTCCTGATGCGGAGATGGAGCCGCCCTCACCTGTGCTGGTGTGAAGATGGAGACATCGCTTACTGGCTCGAACAGGAAACTGGGGGATCATTTAAAACTGGTCAATATTCAGTCACACCAAGACCGAATTTTGACCATACGTTTTTCCCCTTTTCTCCCCAATTGTATCCAGCCAATTACCCCGTTCTTACCACATGCATGTCTTGTTGATGGTGGGGGAAACCGGAGCACTCGGAGAAAGCCCAGCGCAGACATGCGGAGAACATGCAAACTCCATACAGAGGGCGACCGGGGATGACCCCCAAGGTTGGACAACCCCGGGTTCAAACCCAGGACCTTCTTGCTGTGAGACGACAGCGCTAACCACTGGGCCGCCATGCCGCTCGATTTCCAGGAGGAAAGCACGGTATTACCTGGTCTTGGGATAAGCACAAGTGCACACATTCAAGTGCAGACCTGCCTCAGTGAGACAGCTATTCCACGGTCGGACAAAACCTTGCTTTACTGGAAAGCCAACCGACCTCAACGGCCCTCCTTGGAAGCCGCGGCAGCTGAATTTATCTGTGCTCCCTCATTTTCACTATTCACGACAGGATGTTGTGTTGCTGTAAAGCCCCTTGAGGCAAATTTGTAATCTGTGATTAATGGGCTACACAAATAAAATTGACTTGAATCTCCCGAGCCGTCCCGGTCTCTGCTCCACCCCCTCTGCCGATCAAGGAGGGCTGCAGACTACCACATGCCTCCTCCCATACATGTGGAGTCGCCAGCCGCTTCTTTTCACCTGACAGTGAGGAGTTCCTTCCCCCGAACAAGCGCCCCAAATGACCAGAGGAGGCGCTAGTGCAGCGACCGGGACACATACCCACATCCGGCTTCCCACCCGCAGACACGGCCGATTGTGTCTGTAGGGACGCCCGACTAAGCCGGAGGCAACACGGGGATTCGAACCGGCGATCCCTGTGTTGGTAGGCAACGGAATAGGCTGCTATGCTGCCCGGACGCCCATCACGCCGTTCTTTTCACTTTCTTCCTCTTTCTTTTTATCCGTCTCCTCATCCCTCTCTCTTCCTTTGTTCCTTCTCTTTTTTCTTTCCTTTTAGCTCGTCGACAGTTTCTCTGCAAAACTTTTCTCGTTTCAACTTTCTACCAACTTTCTCCTGACCCCCCCCCCCCACACACACACACATACACACTTTTCAATGAATTCTTCACCTCCTCCTCTTTTCTGCATTCGTTTGCACCACCCGGTCACTGACCGACTCCATTTCCTTCTTCACCTCCACCCCTCATTTACCTATTTCTTCTATTTCTACCTCTGTGCATCCCTCCGCCTCCTCCTCCGTCCTCGCCCTCCTCGTCCTCCTCGCTTTGTAAGATAATACATTTGCAGCTTGAGTGATCTATTGATCCCCGAACCCCAGCGCCCTTCAGAGAGGTAATTTTTTTTGAAGAGGAAAGAAGATTAGGTAGAAGCGCAGCACATTTCAAGGTGAAAGGGACTCGTGCTGCTTTACTTGTCGGTGGAAACGTCTCCGCTTGCCACAGAGGAGGGCGTTTGACAGAGAACAGTGCCATTCTCCTTATAAGTCCCCTCTCCTCCTCTTCTTTCTCCTCCACCTCCGCCTCCCATCGGTTTTCTCTCTGCGTCCCACAAAGGTTCGACAAAGACACTCAAGGAGCTGCTGTCGAATGATTTCTTTCAATAGGAAAACCCAAAAAAAACCCCAAAACGATGCAGATCCGACAAGGACCTGAGAAAGATGTTTGTGTGTGGGCATGCTGAATTTGAGACTGGTATTTAAAATCTCAGTCTGTGATGGGAATCTAAAATGTGGGTCTGTTTTACTCCAGTCTTTACGGCCATTAGTGATGTGAACAAACCTTTTCGCCGAAAAAAATTAAAAACTGATTTAGTTGTTGTTTGGTGTTAGTCTTTGTATTAAGAGACGTGTCAATCAATATAGGAGCCCAGATAGCATCCGGATGTGGGCCACTTCAGGCAACGATGCGGCACTGATGGCCTTCTTCTGGCCCTTCCAAAATGGATGTGACCCCAAAGTGGCCGGTGTGGTAAATGGTGAATAAGGCCCAAATACCACAGAACAAATATGGGCCACCTTTGGCAAATGTGTGGCACATGCGGCATTGCTATGGCTTGGTTCTGGCCCAGATCTGGCAAACAGGAGCGGGCCACCCAAGTGCCATCATTCCATGCGGTATGTGGGCCGGATGAAGTGTCAGGTATGGGACTGGTCCGGGCAACTATCTGGCAGTGACAGCAGCTTCCCTTCCTGTGCTGTGGTTTGTAGTTTGGTAGAGGGGCGACCACTTGGTCTACAGTTGGATTGCTGATTGTCGCTTGAGAATAATCTTGAAACTGTTTTCGGCTTGTGTGTGCGTCCAACAAAATGGCAAGTGCTGCGCGGAGGCAGCTGTTTGGGAGAAATGTCGCCATTTCTTTTAACAAGGCCGTAGCCTGATTAAATCCCCTGTAGAAACTATACACTCAAGACGATTAAACCTCAGGAAAACAAGTTTTCTTATGTCGTTAAAGGGAATTATGAGGTGACAGATTAAATCAAAGCTGTTCCCAATAACAGCTGGAACGCTCGCGAAGATGGTAAATATGAGCCACAACACCAAGAGGTGCATGTGTGTGTGTGTGTGTGTGGGGGCCTCTTTCTCTCTAGAACACACACACAGACCCACACACGCATGCATGCATGCACACACGCATGCATGCATGCACACAAACACACAACCACATGAGCAGATGGATCAATACAGTCTCAATCCAAAGCTTTGTGAAGTCAGAGTGCTCCAGTATAGATACAGAGAGAGAGAGAGAGAGAGAGAGAGAGAGAGAGAGAGAGAGAGAGAGAGAGAGAGAGAGAGAGAGAGAGAGAGAATGTCTGGTTCCATTTACACAGTTTTTTATTATCAAAAATTACAACAAAACAAATTCATTCAAAAACCACCCCAAAAAAGACTCAGATACTCAAAACCAAAGAATTCTTTCTGACTGAATACAACACATTCTGCACGTGTTCACAAAAACCTGTCTGTTTTGTCAGTCTGTGGAAACCAAGCTCCGCTCTGAGCTGAGCTTCCAGCAGCCCAGTCAGCATCAGACCACATCTTCCGACCCCTTGCCCCTCACACGGTTTTTCCTTGTTTTCCAAATAGCTACTTTGGCCAGTCCTGAAATGAAATTCAATCCGTGTGCCGATTTTTTTTTTCTTTGCAGAGTAGTGTGGACCATAGATAAAAAGACAAAAAGAACATATTTCTCCTAAGCCCTGAAACCACGTCTGTAGTAGGCTGAATAGTCTGACCAGTCTGGAACACTGGATAAACAGATGGTATATTGTTTCTGTCTGTAAGCAGAAAGGACAGCTGCCCCCTGTACCAGGATGAGGTGCACCAGATACCTGTTTGTAAATATGGCCCCATATACAATCCTCCACTGGAGGTCACCTGTCCATTTGTTAATGGGAGGTTTTTACAGGGACCACCATCAGCCCCTCGGGGACGATCCCACACCAAAAACTTAGTCCGCCTTGAAACCTTCACCCTCCCAGGGAGCGTAAATTTGAAACCTTCACACTGATATAATAGGCTGAGTTTTTTTGCCCCCTAAAGTCTCAAAATCTCCCAACTCTAGAGTGTTTAGAGACAGCAGGATCCATATCTCACGACTCCCACAGCAGGAAAGACAGCCAGGGAAAGAAAGACATACATTGTCCCATTGGCCAGAGGACTCATTGTCCCATTGGTTAGACAGAGTACGATCTTGAGCAAATGCTCTGGGAGCTTCTGGCAGGGAAGCACAGACCTCCTTCACAAGGCTGAGCAGCAGTCCATTGGATCTGATGTTGAGAAGTTCAGCTAGATGGATGATGGATGTGTTCATGAGATGACCCAGCTTAACACAGCCAGTCTCTCTCGGTCTGGATCTCAGGCTAACAGAAGACAAAACATGAGATGTGATGAAATTGTTTCCAAACAAAGAGCCAAATCCCTGGTGTCATCACAGCTTCCCGAGTGAATGTTAAAAACTGCCACGCCTGTAAGACAGATTGATAAAAAGGTGTCAGACTAGTTAAACCCATGGACTGAGGCTAAAGGAGGAACAAGTGTTTGGCATAGCCTAGGCGTCCTGCCCCCCTTAGCAGCAAGCAGGCAGTATCTGTCCATGGCAAGCCAAAGCTGTAAAGCAGTCTCTGAGCTGTCTGCGGCCTAAAAGCTGTGATCCAAGATGGTCTACCAAGCCCTGTCCTCTCTCCTGTACCAGCAGGTACAGTATCGCTGATCTCAGCCAGTGCTGCCCTGACCAGAAGAAATCCACAACTGCCCTCTGAATTCTTTCAGTCAGGCCCCTTGGTGGAAGTAAGACTATCAGTTTGTGCCAAAGGGCCGAGGCAACCAAGTTATTGATGATCACGACCCTTCCCCTGTAGGAAAGCTGAGGTAGCAGCCATTTCCATTTAGACACTCTGGCACACACTCTATCCATAGCACCCTCCCAGTTCTTCCTCTGAAATTCCTCTGTTGCCATAAAAACACCCAAGAATGCCCTACCTTCCCCATCTGCGGTTTCCTGGTAACTTTGACCTGTCCTTGTCCGCCCACTGCCCAACCTGCAGAGCTTCACTTTTTTCCCAGTTCTCTTTTGCTGAAGATGTAGTACATAGGTGTCTAAACTACTACCAAGGAACCCCACATCTCTCTGGTGTCTGACAAACACAGTAATGTCATCAGACTAAGCTTATACCACCAGCGAGGGGCACAGAGGCAACCCTGGTAGCACAAGTCCCGATAGTCTGGATCTTAATCTATTCAGAAGAGGCTCAATAGCTTAAGAGTATAGCTGTCCAGAGATAGGGCATCCCTGTCTAATGCCTCTACGAACCTGTACTGGACAGTTCAGCCCACCACCCACTTTCACCAAACAGAAAGCTTTCTTATACAACAAACCCAACAGTGACACAAAACCATCTCCAAAACCGAAAGCTCTTAAAGTGGAAAAAAGAAAACCATGACCAACCCAATGAAACACTTTCTCCTGATCTAATGACATAACTCCAACATAAAAATTGTAGTCTGCAAATGTCAAATAAATCTCTCATGAGAAATATATTGTGCATAATGGGGATCCATTATGGACAATATTTTTCTCTGCTTAACCTGAGGAGGATTCACCCTCTGTACATCTACTACATCTGATTCTAAAATCGCCTGTGATGAAGTGGTGGATGACTGTAAGTGGAGTTCCTCTCCTGTTCTGTCTACTGTAAAATTTCTAGTACAATCCCCCCCCCCCCATCACTGCACATTCGCTCTGATCACACTGTTTTAAGATAACCTTCATTTTCTGAAAGATGTCCAGCATGTCTGACACTTGATTCGGAGCATATACAGTGCATCCGGAAAGTATTCACACCCCTTCATTTTCCCCTCATTTTGTTACAGCCTTATTCCAAAATGGATTAAATTCCTTTTTTTCTCATCAATCTACACACAATACCCCATAATGACAAAGTGAAAAAGGTTTTGCAGACATTTTTGCAAATTTATTAAAAATAAAAAACTGAAATATTGCATGTACATAAGTATTCACACCCTTTGCTATGACACTCAAAATCGAGCTCAGGTTCATCCTGTTTCCACTGATCATCCATGAGATGTTTCTACATCTTGATTGGAATCCACCTGTAGTAAATTCAATTGATTGGACATGATTTGTAAAGGTACACACCTGTCTATATAAGGTCCCACTGTTGACAGTGCATGTCAGAGCAGAAACCGAGCCATGAAGTCAAAGGAATTGTCTGTGGACCTCCGAGACAGGATTGTATCGAGGCACAGATCTGGGGAAGGGTACGAAAAAAAATTGCTACAGCTTTGAAGGTCCCGAAGAGCACAGTGGTCTCCATCATTCGTAAAGGGAAGAAGTTTGGATCCACCAGGACTCTTCCTAGAGCTGGCCGCCCAGCCAAACTGAGCAATTAGGAGAGAAGGGCCTTGGTCAGGGAGGTGACCAAGAACCCGATGGTCACTCAGAGCTCCAGCGTTCCTCTGTGGAGATGGGAGAACCTTCCAGAAGGACAACCATCTCTGCAGCACTCCACCAATCAGGCCTTTATGGTAGAGTGGCCAGACGGAAGCCTCTGCTCAGTAAAAGGCACATGACAGCCCACTTGGAGTTTGCCAGAAAGCACCTAAAGGACTCTCAGACCATGAGAAACAAGATTCTCTGGTCTGATGAAACAAAGATTGAACTCTGGCCTGAATGCCAATTGTCACATCTGGAGGAAACCAGGCACCTCTAATCACCTTGCTAATACCATCCCTACAGTGAAGCGTGGTGGTGGCAGCATCATGCTGTGGGGATGTTTTTCAGCGGCAGGAACTGGGAGACTAGTCAGGATCGAGGGAAAGATGAACGGAGCAAAGTACAGAGAGATCCTTGATGTAAACCTGCTCCAGAGCGCTCGGGACCTCAGACTGGGGCGAAGGTTTACCTTTCAACATGACAACGATCCTAAGCACACAGCCAAGACAATGAAGGAGTGGCTTCAGGACAAGTCTGTGAATGTCCTTGAGTGGCCCAGCCCGAGCCCAGACTTGAACCCCATTGAACATCTCTGGGAAGACCTGAAAATAGCTGTGCAGCGACGCTCCCCATCTAACCTTACAGAGCTGGAGAGGATCTGCAGAGAAGAATGGGAGAAATACCCCAAATATAGGTGTGCCAAGGTTGTAGCTTCATACCCAAGAAGACTTGAGGCTATAATCGCTGCCAAGGGTGCCTCAACAAAGTACTGATTAAAGGGTGTGAATACTTATGTACATGCAATATTTCAGATTTTTATTTTTAATAGATTTGCAAAAATTTCTACAAAACCTTTTTCGCTTTGTCATTATGGGGTATTGTGTGTAGATTGATGAGAAAAAAAATTAATTTAATCCATTTTGGAATAAGACTGTAGCATAAAATGTGGGGAACGTGAAGGGGTGTGAATACTTTCCGGATGCACTGTATATTAAGGAAACAGAAAGATAGGTTCTGTATTTTTGCTCTGACCACTAAAGCCCTACCTGTCACTATCTGTGTGGTAGATATGATGTCATAGAGAAAATGGAATGGCTTTACCAGAAGATAAATTTGTTACATGCGACAGAAAATGCCGGCCCTTCCACCACAAACCCAAGTTATCTCATTCTCTTTGTTGTTGTGTTTACTGCAACAACAAAAAAAAACATGTCAAATATTTTCTATGTGATCATTTCTGGAATGACTGCATTCTTCTGTCGATCCCTCCCACCTTTAATATTCAAAGAGCTGAACCTCACCTTGTGCATAAAAGACAGAGAGAGAGAGAGAGATGATATAAACAGGTAGAGGAAACAGTAAGCGGAAGATCACCCAGTGCAGCACACTCAATATGACCTTACTTATGTAGTCTTTAACCTTTTTGAACCTTTTCCTTAATTAGTCTTAAGCATCTTTTTGAGACCTGTTATGTGTTTTTTTCCAAACGGAAAGAGTTTTCTCTTTGTTTCATCTAACAAATCAAAACCAACTACTTTCTGTAAAGTCCACACACTTTTAATTATTGTTTCTGTATCTGGAAAATACTCAGATACTTTCACAGAATTTCCAAAGTTGTCATCTAGGAAACCATTAATTTCCTGTAGCGTGTACATATCTCCACTGTGTGACTGTGAGTCTGTAACAGAGATACAGTCAGAGTCAGTGTAATACCCAATTTCCTCCACCTTATCCTCACCTGCAACACTCTCCATAACGCAAGGTCCAGCTGCTGGCCCTTTTCTGCTGCTTTCTCCTGCTGCCGGGGTTTCCTCTGCTCCTTTCCTTTCTTCTTTTGTGACACTCGGGACAGCCGAGCTGCCATCAGTTACATTCTCACTGCCTGAATCAGCTCGCTGATCCCCTGCCTGATTTTAAGCCTGCCCACTGTGTCCCTCTCCTGCCTCGGGCTCAGTCAGTGGGGTGCTGCCACACCGTGGAGCAGCGGCATCCGCTGGCTCCTCATCTGGCGAGCACCAGTGTTACTGCGCTGCTCGGCTGGCCCGGCCCCTGGCTTGGGGCGCCCCTCAGCCGGCCTTTGAGGACAAGTGTTCCGCCTGTGCCCCACATCCCCACACATCAAGCATTTAATGCTGCCTGTTCTGGCGTGCACCATGTAATGTCCCTCCCCATGTTTCACTCTGAAGGAAACCTCCAGCGCCTGTGATGGACAGTTCAGATGCATGAACACCTGTCTCCAGAGGGATTGGACATGTTTCAGTTCATCGTTCATACAGCTTAACCCCACAGTCCTAAAATTGCTTGCCGGCTTCCCAAAGCACTGCAGCTCCCGCTCCAACACCTCTTTGGGAATGAACGGGGGGAACACCGGAGACGGTGACCCGGGTGGAAGGCACGACGAGCGGGGAAACCTGCAGATAGATGCCATTCAGAGAGACGCCACTCGTTATTAACTCAGCCACAAGACAATCACACCTTTGTTCATCCTGGAGGCATAGGACAGGTTGGCTTGTCCCACATGGTCTTCCACAGCCAGGAGAACCGCCTCTACTGGAACAGATGGATCTGGCTGATCACACACTCCATGTAAGATAGCGAGTGAAAGCGTCTCCGAGGACACCATCTCTGACACCGGAAAAAGAAAAAAAAACTACGAGAAACAAACACACAGACTACAGCAAATGTAACCCACGACCAATTAGCAAACTCAATCTGAAACCATCAGCCATAAAGACAAAACAACCTACTATAAAATGGATAAATAAATCTAACTTACTAACGGCAGGTCCCTCTCACCAAACGCACTCACTCACACATTGACTCCCAGCATGCACCGAGAAAGAGAGAGAGCGAGAGAAAGAGACAGACAGACAGATTCCCCAAATTTATTATGAAAATGTACAGAGCCATTAACGGTAAGATTTCTGTTAGCGGGTGCGAGCTCCAGGTCTACCTAACGTCTTGGACTCGCAGTGACGAGGATCAGTGACAAGCGGAGTCCTGTCATACTGAATCAGGATGTCCTTGATCCACTTCTTTCAGGCCTCATCAACATACTTCTGGTAGTATGCAAGCAGGGCTTTGGAAATTGGCCTGATGGATGGCCCTGTGATGGCCCGGCGGCCTGTCTCCTCAGTGACTGTTGGGATAGGCTCCAGCATTTGAGAGCAGGATAAACGGTTTGAATAATGGATGGATGGATGGATGGATTGATGGATGGATGGATGGATGGATGGATGGATGGATGGATGCATGGATGAATGGATGGCATAGATCTGTGCAACGTGTCCACCACCCTTCACTCTGACTCTCATGTCAACTCCAGCAAAATGAAGCACTGGCTCCAGAAGCTTGTAGTGGAGAGTGGCCGGCTCAACCACACCCAGGGGCCTGCCATTAACCTTATCGAGGCCATTCCCCCTCTTGCAGTGGGCAACTGCTCTGGCAGGGTTTTTTTTTTTATCCAAAAAGCTGGACAGACTGTAGAGGACCTTTAGCTGGCCTGTTTCATCTTCAGCTAGGGTGCCATATGGAGAGAGAGAGGGAGAGGCAGAGGCAGAGGGAGAGGGAGAGAGGGAGAGAGGTGATGAGTGTGTGTCAGAAAACTTGTTTTAATGGAACTTTGGGCTGACAATTGTGTTTGAGATGGAAAAGTAAAGGCAGGTCATCTACTGGAGATGGGAGTTTTCAGTCTTCTGGCTAAATGGTGTGTGTGTGTGTGTGTGTGTGTCTGTCTGTGTGCGTGCGTGTTAAGAGAGACAGAGCAGGATAGTAATTGAGAAAGAGAGCGACAGAGAGACAAACAGAAAAAAACAGAGAGCGAGATAAAGACGAGATGAAGATGTAAAAACAGATTGAGAGAAAAAGATAGATCGACAGAAAAGACAGAGAGAAGGACAGAGACACACAGGAAAAAAGACAGAAGGATGGAGACAGACAGAAAAGAAAGATGGATAAAAGCTGACAGAAAGAGGTGGACAGAGAGCATGTGATTGGCATCCATCCACGCATCTCCAGTTTGTGAGACACATCCAGACAATAAGAACCCTGACAGACTGTCTGCTGAACACCAACAGATGTTCGTCATCCTTTTGTGTTGAACTCCAATACTATGAGGGGGGGGGGGTTTGTTTTCAGTCATCACTTAGCCTCGTATCTCACCATTTGGGCTGTCTACTAGTTCATCTTTACTTTCTGATTTTGGATCAAAGTCCGCAGCGATTTATTTCTTACTTATTGTAAAGACCTGGACTTATTCGAGATTTGTACCGTCGTGTTTTACATTCATTTGGATGAGTAACACGTGAATACGTATGTTATGTTATGTTATGTTGTTATGCTATGCTATGCTACGTTATGCTATGCTTTGTTACATTATGTTACTTTGTATCATGTTATGTGATGTTATGTTTTGTTACGTTAGTTATGTTAGTATGTGGAGTCTCCGTGGACTATGATGTTTGCAGATGACATTGTGATCTGTAGTGAGAGTAGGGTGCAGGTTGAGGAGAGCCTGGAGAGGTGGAGGTATGCACTGGAGAGAAGAGGAATGAAAGTCAGTAGGAGCAAGACGGAATACCTATGCGTGAATGAGAGGGAGGACAGTGGAATGGTGAGGATGCAAGGAGTGGAGGTGACGAAGGTGGATGAGTTTAAATACTTGGGGTCAACTGTCCAAAGTAACGGGGAGTGCAGAAGAGAGGTGAAGAAGAGGGTGCAGGCAGGGTGGAGTGGGTGGAGAAGAGTGTCAGGAGTGATTTGTGACAGAAGGGTACCAGCAAGAGTTAAAGGGAAGGTTTACAAGATGGTTGTGAGAGCAGCTATGGTGTATGGTTTGGAGACAGTGGTCTCCAATGATGAGAAGACAGGAGGTGGAGCTGGAGGTGGCAGAGCTGAAGATGCTAAGCTTTTCACTGGGAGTGACGTTACCTCTTGCAATGTGCAATTACCCAGAATTGCAGAGAGCTCAGTGTTAACCGACTGGTGTCTAAATTCAGGGGTTACCAGGTTCTACACTGACCTCTCAGACAAACCCCAGGGTAAGAAATTCCATGGGAGTGTAGGAACAAATTTGTACCTGCGAACGATTGATGAATGAGGCCCCGGGTCTCCACAGTCTCCACCCAGCAACAGGCCAGTGGCCACTCTTTCAAGGACGAGGATGTGCACATCCTAACCCTAACCCTAACCCTAACCCTAACTCTTTCAAGGACGAGGATGTGCACATCCTAACCCTAACCCTAACCCTAACTCTTTCAAGGACAAGGATGTGCACATCCTTGATGGGGAGGAACGCTGGGACTCAAACAGGCCATCTGTGTGAAGAGGGAACGACCACCCCTGAACCGAGGGAGGGGGACCTTAGAGTACATCTGTCACCATCTTACAATGCTGTGATTGCAACCATTCCCAAATCCTCTGTGAATAGTAACACATGCCCACTGAAACTAGTTAATGGTCACGCCCGTATTGGCATATGAAACTGGTCGTTGGTTTGGGTCGTTATCCAGCTGTATCGTTTATAAGGGTGGGGGTACCCGCCGTCTCCCACGAAGACGTCCAGATGTACTGATTCAACTTCCTGTTATGGTCCATTTTTTTGTTTTCGTACTTGATTTTCTTGCTGTTGTGACACTTGACTCATGAGTCGTGGCATTACTGGACTCTATTTAGTGGAAAAGGTTTTGGCGGAGTTTCATGCTCAACATTTAAACTTTATTCTCCGTCAGGGTTTTTTTTTCTTTTTGAAGGATTACGCTCGGCTTGGGTGGTTGGATGTTTAGCTTGGCAATGCAAAAGACCAGGGCTCCAAATCCCATGTGAGAAAAAAAGGGATTTTGAAAGTTGAATATGTAAGTGGTGTTGCGTAAGAGTTTCAAATGAGTTGACCATAATCGGTAGACAAACACAGTTACATAAACTACACATAAGTGTCCAGTCCTGCTCGAGCGCCTTGCTTTCCCTGCAAGTGTGTGTGTGTGTGTGTGTGTGTGTGTGTGTGTGTGTTTACATCTAAAGGCTAAGGAAATATGATTTTTCATATTTTTTTTTTTTTTGCAGGCTTTTCAGGACAAATATAGCCTCCCTTTTCCCGCTTTACTGTTTGTGCGTCTTTCCTTTCAGTCATTCAGTCGTCCTCCACCTTTCTTCCTCTCCCTTTTTGCTTAACAACCGGTTGCTGACAAAACAAGGACTGATCCACCCCAAAAAAGCGAGACTTTCCTCCACCAGAAAACGACCCCTTAGGTCCTTCGTACTACAAGCAGCTTGTTACGACCTATAGTTGCATTTTAAAGTTAAGCGACCTCTAGCGGTCGAGCTGTCAATAGCGATCTAAGTTACTACACTATTTACTGATGACTTACTTTTATTAGCCTGTCTATGAGGCGTTGTATAAAGGATGTCAGCAAGTAGATAAAAACCCACAATGCACAGGGGTGAAAAGTGTATGTGGGTGCTCAAAAGTATCTCTTGCCGCCGGTAGGGGGCGCTAATGTAGGAAACGCTCCTGTGGGTCGTATTAGAGTGTATACGGCCTGTGTGGTCATATGGATTGGTGGAGCACTAAGACAGTTGAGTACTTCCTCCAACACCAGACACCTTGGTAACAGTTTCTATGAAGCTTACGCCTATAACACCCTATTAGCAGCTACTATAACGCCCTATAAGTGTGGCTATAAGTCATTGTAAGATTCATTATAACCATGTATACACCCTCACAACACCTCATAACCGCCTTTATGATACATTATGTCAATTTAAAACAGATTTATGCATTATAAATATGTCGTCATTAGCCTGTTTATCTGTCAAATGTTATAATGCATCATAGCCAACTTGTTTTGCTGAAGTTTTGTAGAGATGCATAATGAGACCTCAGTGCTATTTCACAGTCTTCAGCCATAGCCCATAGTCATTGTAATGCACATTATAGGAAAGTATGGGCGTTATAGATGCAATAGATGCTTATAGGGCGTTATAGATGGAAGCTTCATAGAAAGTGTTAATGACACCTCTTCAGAGCGATGGACGGAGACTTTGATAAAGTAAGCAAGAGTTAATTCCAGATTGGTGAAAGGAAATAGCCAAAACAAGGGGAAATCGTCGGACTAAAACGAGTGTCTTGTGTGTTTGTCATCTTGAGGTGATGCTGAAGTTGTGGGTAGTGGAGCTCATGTCGAAATTGTATTGGACATTTTAGCTTTATGTCCTTTTTATTTCCCTCGATTTCTGCCTGCTTCTTTTCATCTCTGTCTCCGTCTGTCTCCCTTTTGAACCTGTCAGTATCTTTTCCTCCCCCCTTTTCTCCTCAGTGTGCGATGGAAGGATCTGTGTTAACGTTTCTGAACAAGACAACGTGACGCGGATGAGGCTGATCCCTGTCTCGGTGGAAAAGGCAGAAGCCTCACATTCTTTCCCTCGAGGCAGAGGATGACGAGGCTGTCAGTCAACGTCGCTTCTGCACTAGATAACGTTTACCGAGGTAACATCCTGTTGGGATGCTAGATTTTGGGTCTGTCCAAATAAATAACACCAACGGTTGCTTCAGGGAGGGACCTAGCCTCGCAGAGATAGTACTGTAACGATCACGGGGTGACTAGACTCGCTAGCCCTTGGCTAACGGGTCGGACCCTTTATTCGACTGGTGTGGGGGACCCAGGTTCACGTCCAGGCTGCCCCCCGGATTGGCTACATTGGTGTCAGAAGTGGGATGGTGAGACCGTGAGGCCATCGGAAGCGCGTGAGGGAGCTGGTATGCTGAAGTGTGGGGACATGCTTCCCGAAGGAGGGGGGGTAGCAGTGGCAGGTGGCCGGTACAGGGCGCTGGGGCGCCGCCCCCGTCAGACATCAAGAGATGAAAATCTACTTAAACATGTTAAATATAATGTAGTTGTATAATGCAAATAATTATGAAATAAAAGTTTGATTTCTGTCTGAATACATATACTTCCTGTGTGAGGGGCGCCGGCTAAACCATACCTTATGTAAGCCCTCAAGCCTGAAGCGAGCAGGTGACCTGAGGCTGCTGTCTGATTGGTTTCTTCAGATTTTCCAGGGGGCGCAGTTCTGTGCCGCCCCAGACACGCCCACTTCCATTGGCAGCGAATTGGTGTTGTTTTAGTGTTTTTGATCTGATGTGATTGGACAGTTCTCGTGGTTGGACCACGTAGCGCGGTCGCCCGTGGTGCGGGGAACCCAGGTTCGATTCCCGCGTGCCCCCTGAGTTCCAGCTACACAAGCTAACTCGACTGTTATTGGAGCACAGAGTGAAAAGGGGCGGGACTTAGGAAGGGTAAATTCTCTCGCTCTGTTGCTCTCTCTCTCTCTCTCTCTCTCTCTCTCTCTCTCTCTCTCTCTCTCTCTCTCTCTCTCTCTCTCTCTCTCTCTCTCTCTCACTGTGCCATTCTGTTGTGGCATTTATATTCTTCTGACTAGCGTGACCACAGCTTAGAAACAGGGCTGATGGGATATTTCCCCCCCAACAGTCATTTTGATGCAGTCATGGTTGATATTTTGTGTGTGTGTGTGTGTGTGTGTGTGTGTGTGTGTGGGTATGTGTGTGCGTGCGTGCGTGCATGCGCGCGCGTGTGTCTCGGAGCCATCAGCGTTAGTGTTTGACCAAACCTGTATAATGGATTGCATTGCAAATAAACAATGAAAGGGCTGAAGCAAACTGGGTGGTGTGTGTTGGGGGGGGGGTAAATGGGAGGAGAATACCAATAGTTCTGTGAGTACCTAGTGTTTACTTTAAGCACCACACACAAATGCATTTTAAAGTTAAGCGACCTCTAGCGGTCGTGCTGCCAATAGCAATCTTAATTACTATACTAGGCGGCGGGCGAAACAACACAAAAACGCACTGTTTACATATTCTATTGTTCTCGTCACTATTTACTGACTACTTACCTTTATGAACCTGTCTATGAGGCGTTATAAGAAGGATGTGAACAAGTAGATAAAAACCCACAATGCACAGAGGCGAGAAGTATCTGTGGCATATCTCCTGTGGGTCGTATTGGAGGGTATACGACCTGTGTGGTTGTATGTGGTGGAGGACTTGTCAGGGCCGATCCGGGGAGGGCTGCAGACCACCACATGCCTCCTCCCATACATGTGGAGTCGCCAGCCTCTTCTTTTCACCTGACAGTGAGGAGTTTCACCAGGGGGACGTAGCGCGTGGGAGGATCACACTATTCCCCCCGGTTCCCCCTCCCCCACAAACAGGTGCCCCGACCGACCAGAGGAGGCGCTAGTGCAGCGACCAGGACACGTACCCACATCCGGCTTCCCACCCGCAGACGCGGCCAATTGTGTCTGTAGGGACGCCCGATCAAGCCGGAGGTAACACGGGGACTCCAACCACCGATCCCCCTGTTGGTAGGTAATGGAATAGACCGCCACGCCACCCGAAATTAAACACATCCGCAGCTTGTTGCCTCTCAGCGCAAACTCCGTCATATGCTGTGGACCGGTGAGCCGCTGTGTCCTTTGGTAAATAAGCACTTTGGCAGTGTTTGTCAAGGGAGAGCAGTGGGTTTTACATTCACCAGGCTGTGCACCAATGATCTCCGCTAAGGCTTGGTGACGCGCTGAATAATTACGATATGCTCACATTGATTTTCTTCTGAAGATATAAAAGTAGGCAACGTCAGGGATCTAAACGGGGCCACTTGTGTTTGCGGAGGTTTTAGTGGTTTTGTGACTACCAGAGAGTTTTTTAAACCCTAATCTCACCTGGCCAGACATCTGTCTCTTCATGTTCGCAGGGGGTTTGCTGATAGGCCGCATTGTACATGATAATGTGAATAATCGGGCTATGCAGCCTACAGATAAGACAGGAAGTTTGTCCGAGGGAAGTTTGTAAAGTGAGAGCAAGCGAGAGAGATAATGATGAAACGTGTTACTGTTTCCCTTGAAGACGACCGGTTGCGGACATCATTTACCAAGGTGTAAATCCTTTGTCCAAGAAGCACTCCCAAAACAACTGTCGGAAAAGGTTTGTTTGCAAGTGTTTTCACACCTTTTTGGCCAGTATGCATGGCAACAATTTACACCATGGTAACAGAGAATACTGGCATTTGATTGGCTGGAGGGTGTGTGATAAAACCGTATGATACACATGTAGTTCGGCTCAAGTTTGATCACCTTTCTAAATTCATACGCCGGACACCAAGTCTCTGTGTAACCATAGCAACATACTGACTCAATTGCAAGGGCGGTGAACAGTCATAGCTAGCTTAGCGGCTAACTTTTGATTCACAACCTTTTAATTCTGAGTTCAAAACATTCAACAAAATAAGTTTTTATTTTAATATTTTTATTTTAGTATTTTAATTCTTTATTTAATTTAATTATGTAATTATTTAACTTAATTTAATTATTTAATGTTTTTATTTTTTGTTTAATTTCATTGTTTTATTATTTAATTATTTAATGTTTTTATTTTAATGTTTTTGATGTATTATTTTAATGTTTTTATTTTTTATTTAATTTCATTTTTTTTATTCATTTATTTAATATTTTTATTTTATATTAAAATGTTTTTATTTTAATACTATGGCAAGTGACCATGGTATAAACGGGATAGTGAACGACGCAGGGTGGTTTAAAGGATTTTAATACACTTAAGTTCTTTCCAAGTTTTGTATATATGATTGCTTTTAATAAAGGCTGTTTAGTCTAAATAATGCTTCTGATTGCAAAAATCTTTAAGCCAAGCCAACTTAGAAAGAATGCATAAATGTGGGCATATATCTTGTATACTTCCAGAAGTAATAAAAATATCAAGATAATATGTTCTAGCTTTAATTTCTCCTGAAACACTTTGGCTATCAGCGTGGTGTGGATTACATCTCTGCACACTCCGGAGATACTTTTAAGCTTTCAGACTCACAATCAATATGTCCAATAGCAATTAAGCATTTAGCAATATATCTAATAGCAATTTAGCATCCAGCAAACACAGCTCTGCGCTTTAAAATTTGTCCCATTGCCATGTGCACCGAAGAATTTGCTTATTGCTGCAGTAGACGGAAATGATTCAGTCTGTATGGACATAAATAAAGCACTGCGTGCTGCAATCCAACAGATTTACATTCAGCGTTTGTCACCTGCCCTGCTTACTCATTGGCGTATCATCGCCATGGCCATTCCTCTGGGAGACCCAGGGTCCATCTGTCTGAAAATAGGAAGTGCTGTCATCAGCACTTACTGGAGGACGAGAGAGAGAGCGAGAGAGAGAGAGTGAGAGAGAGACAAAGGAACAGGAAAGGGTGAGAAAGAAAAATGTGGTGAGAGGTGAAAGAGATGGAGGGCTCACATTTAGGACTAGCAGAGCTGAGATGGAGTGTGTGTGTATGTGTGCATGTGTGTGTGTGTATGGGGTGGGAGTAAGTGCTGGCATTTGTCATAATGATCACCCATTTTTATTGTTGTCGTTGCTGCCTTGGCAGCTTTTGCTTTGACAATACTGTATTTAACTATGGTGTCAATAAAATCTTGAACTGAGTTAAACTGAAGGGGAGAGAGAGAGATAGATTTGATGGGAAAAAAAATCTTTATAAAAAAACTGATAAAAATTCAAAAAAAAAATGTCCATGACACAAAATAGTAGTGTACAGTACTGTTAAAAACACACAACGATTGCATCATCTCAGCACACTTTTTCATAAAATCAGCCACGCTACTCGTTCCTTTAAAGAGTTTAAACTCGACCCAGGCTCTCACCAATGAGAAGAAAACAGGAAGTACTTCCTGCCCTGTCCCGTTCTCCACTCTGCTCTTCCTGCTACTGTGGATGGACAGTTTTGCCTCCCCAATTTAGTAGTAGTAATTAGTAGATTTAGTAGTTGCCACTTAGAGGCGTCAGCTTTTTTTTGTAGGAAGCTCTGAAAACGGAGACGGTGTTGGACCACCTCTCACCAAACCGTCAAAGTAAGAGCCCCCTGAGCTGAGACACCCAGCAGGTTAGTGACAACAGACCTTGTCACTGCTCGTGCCTCAGTATGGCGCTGGTCTCCTGTGGCCTCGGCTAAGTCCTGGAGTCCCTCTATCAAGGTTTGTGTGACACTCCGAGTGCACTGTTGACGAAGTTGTCTTATTTGTACTTTTCCAATGTCCCCACCGCTGTTGTGCAGACATAGAATCAGATTTTATACTTTGGTGGTTTTCCCCGAAAACAGACAAAAGCCTCCTTAAAATGTCCATCCTGTAGTAAAGCCGCGTTAAAATGCCAATAAGCAGGGTTGGGTTGTACACATTTTATAAAGACAGAAAGCGTTACGAGTGAGTGATCAGAACAACCGACAGGGCTGGTAACACAACTTTTAAAGCGATGTTGAAAACAATATAAACGATCAAGCCTGGCCGTAGACACTGCGTTATCCTGAACATGTGTCCCGGTGTCCAGGTGTCCAGGTGTCCCGGTGTCCAGGTCTGTGTGTGTTATGAAGTCCTCTCCACACATCACACAGCTCACGAGCCTCAATAAGACGACCCAGACGACTGCGAGAGGCGGCGTGAGGCTCTGCGGGGCTCCTGGCTAGCCTGCAGTCCTCACTAGACTTAAAACCTCCACCTATAAATAGATATTCCTCATTGTTACACTTCTCCATAACTCCATTCAACGCATCTAGAAAGACTAATCTCCCCACTCCCACAACTGGAGCATGAATATTAATAAACACCACTTTTTCATGTTCATACACTGCTCTTACTTTTAACAGCCGGCCTTTAATAACTTCTTCAGACTCAACAGACTGAGGAGTAAAATTCCTGGAAAAAAGAAGTCCGGCCCCACAAGGGTTAATGGTGCTGGGACTTAAAAAGGTCTCACCAGTCCTTCTTTTTCAGACATATCAATTGACGGGGGGGGGGGGGTGAGGGCAGCTATTGCTACAGTTGTTGTTTGATATAATAATCATTGTTGTGTTGTGTTGTTGTTGTTTTACATGCTTTGGCAATATGTACACGTATGTCACGCCAATAAAGCACATATTGAATTGAATTGAGTGAGGGCGAGGGAGCAAGAGAAGGAGGGAGAGAGGGAGAGCAGGAGAGGGAGAGAGAAGGAGGGAGAGAGAAGGAGGGAGAGAGGGAGAGGGAGAGCAGGAGAGGGAGAGAGGGGGGTTTGAGTGGCAGAATGTGCCCACGGCAAAGTGTTGAACTGATATAGTGGATTAATACAATGATGACTCTCTTTGACACACACACACACACACACACACACACAAACACACACACACACACACACACACACACAAACACACACACACACACAAACACACACACACGCACACAGACAGATGGCCCAGGGTGAGCTAAGACAATGACATCAGCATTAGGTCAGTGTGAATGAGTCACAACAGTGAGTCCTAAACCCTGCAGCTCAGTATTACGCAGAGAAGTAATGACGTCACAGTGAATTACAGTGTCATACTGAGCTGTCACAGTGAAGTACTTTTTTAAAAAGTACTTCACTGTGTAATACTGAGCCGTCACTTGACTACTCAGCGGATCCATGCCGTGTAATAATGATAATAGAAATAACAATAATAACCATAGCCGGTGTTTTAACCATAGCTGGTTACACTACAGATTCGTGCACTATTAACCATCTAGTCTACATGGATGACCAGCTGGCCTTTTGACCATCGTAAAAGGCTTCGGTGACGACATCAGCATGGAGTCCGGACTAGACAAATGTGCCAAAGCTACATTCAAAAAAGAAAGAAAGCAAAAATCAGAAAGGAGCACTACCGAAGAATACGAATGGTAATCCGAACTCAGTGCATCCAACCGACTGGAAGCCATCAACATCCTGGCTACACCCGTTGCAACTTACAGCTTCAACATCATCGACTGGAAACTAGAAGAGATCAGGAAACTAGATAGAAAGGCAAGAGAAATACTCACCTTAGAGAGGATGCACCACCCAAAATCAGATGTGGATAGATTGTACCTCCCCAGAAACGAGGGTGGCAGGGGTCTAATCCAACTGGAGACTGCCCATAAAACAACCACAGTAGGCCTAGATACTTACCTTAACGCCAGAGATGACCCCCTTCTCATGATTGCTGGAGAGCATGAAGAACAAAACAACAAGTACTCCGTAGCTAACCAAGCCGCAATGTTCAGAAGAGAGCTCCACCTCCCTGAGACACCGCAACCTGAAAATGAAGCTCCAACCATCCACGCCCGAAAAGTCAAACAGAAAGCCAAGTGTCACGCCCAAGAGCAAATTAAACAAAAATGGGAAGGGGAACAAATGCATGGGCAATACCCAAAAAGAGTAGGTGAGAAAAATGTAGACCAACATATGACCGAACAGTGGCTCAAAACAGCTGGGCGGAAATCCCAAACAGAGGGCTTTATCATCGCTGCCCAAGACCAGGCCATCAAGACCAGGCCATCAAGACCAGTTCATGGAGTTCGGACTAGACAAATGTGCCAAAGCTACATTCAAAAAAGAAAGAAAGCAAAAATCAGAAAGGAGCACTACCGAAGAATACGAATGGTAATCCGAACTCAGTGCATCCAACCGACTGGAAGCCATCAACATCCTGGCTACACCCGTCGCAACTTACAGCTTCAACATCATCGACTGGAAACTAGAAGAGATCAGGAAACTAGATAGAAAGGCAAGAGAAATACTCACCTTAGAGAGGATGCACCACCCAAAATCAGATGTGGATAGATTGTACCTCCCCAGAAACGAGGGTGGCAGGGGTCTAATCCAACTGGAGACTGCCCATAAAACAACCACAGTAGGCCTAGATACTTACCTTAACGCCAGAGATGACCCCCTTCTCATGACTGCTGGAGAGCATGAAGAACAAAACAACAAGTACTCCGTAGCTAACCAAGCCGCAGTGTTCAGAAGAGAGCTCCACCTCCCTGAGACACCGCAACCTGAAAATGAAGCTCCAACCATCCACGCCCGAAAAGTCAAACAGGAAGCCAAGTGTCACGCCCAAGAGCAAATTAAACAAAAATGGGAAGGGAAACAAATGCACGGGCAATACCCAAAAAGAGTAGGTGAGAAAATGTAGACCAACATATGACCAACCAGTGGCTCAAAACAGCTGGGCTGAAATCCCAAACAGGGGGCTTTATCATCGCTGCCCAAGACCAGACCATCAAGACCAGGCCATCAAGACCAGGCCATCAAGACCAGGCCATCAAGACCAGGCCATCAACAGCAGACCATCAAGACCAGGCCATCAAGACCAGGCCATCAAGACCAAGCCTTCAAGACCAGGCCATCAAGACCAGGCCATCAAGACCAGGCCATCAAGACCAGGCCATCAAGACCAAGCCATCAAGACCAGGCCATCAAGACCAGGCCATCAAGACCAAGCCATCAAGACCAGGCCATCAAGACCAGGCCATCAAGACCAAGCCATCAAGACCAAGCCATCAAGACCAGGCCATCAAGACCAGGCCATCAAGACCAGGCCATCAAGACCAGTTACTACTGGGGTAAAATCCTCAAAGATGGCACAGACCCAGCGTGCAGGACATGTGGTCCATTCCAGGAAACCATTGACCACATGGTGGCAGGGTGCCCTGAGCTGGCCAGAACTGAATACCTACAAAGACACAACAAGGCCGCCACATGTCTGCACTGGAGCATCTGCAAAGAATTCAACATCAGCACAAAAGAAAAACGGTACGAGCACAGTAACAGAAAAAGACCACATCACAATCTTATGGGACATGCCAGTACAGACAGATGGTGAGACGAAGGCCAACAGATCAGACGTCATCATCAAGAACAAAAACGAGAAAAGGTGCCTACTCATCGACACGTCCACCCCGACTGAAAGGAGCACCTCAGTAAAAGTAACTGAAAAACTGTCCAAATATAAAGACCTCGAAATAGAGACTGAACAAATGTGGGGAGTGAAAACCACAACAGTACCAGCAGTGACAGGAGCCCTGGGACTTGTAAACAAAGGGATGGAGAAATCCACCCAGCGGGTCCCGCCGGGTAGCACCAGAATACAAGAACCACAGAAGATTGCACCACTTGGAACATCTCATATCCTAAAAAAGGCGCCATCCATCAAATCGACTCCTACCTCATTCTAACCCCGGGCCCCAGGAATGGACCCGCCCGCTTATTATGTTGTATTATGGCATGAAGTTAAAGGACGTTTGTATAATAATAATAATAATAATAATACTAACATTAACAAGATGGCGGCATCATCTCATGATAATGTATGACCTGTCCTGTTTCGCCATGATTTCTCCTCACACCCTACTCCGCTGGTAGTGTGAGAGACTCAGAGAGAGAGAGACAGGGAGAGACTGAGAGGGAGATGAGGGGGAGGGAGAGCGAGAGAGAGATAAGGAGGGATATAGAGGGAGCAAGGAGGAGAGGGAGTAAGAGAGAGGGAGAGAAAGATAAGGAGGTAGAGGGGGGGAGAAAGATAAGGAGGGAGAAGGAGGGAGAGAGAGATAAGGAAGGAGATAGAGGGAGCAAGGAGGAGAGGGAGGGAGGGAGAGAGACAGGGAGAGAGGGAGAGAAAGATACGGAGGGAGAGCGAGGGAGAGGGGGGGAGAAAGATAAGGAGGGAGAGCGAGGGAGAAGGAGGGAGAGAGAGAGGGAGGGAGAGAGAGGACCCAATGATAATGATAGATGAACACACTACTTGTTAAATGTGAGTGTGTTTATATCTGACAAGTAAAAGTAAAAACTGAAACAACGGTGTGTGTGTGTGTGTGTGTGTGTGTGTGTGTGTGTGTGTGTGTGTGTGTGTGTGTGTGTGTGTGTGTGTGTGTGTGTGTGTGTGTGTGTGTGCGTGTTCACAGAGCAGCAACACACATCACACTGGATGCATTAATGCTGCTCTACAGTCACTGTGTTTATATACTTACCAGTCTGCTGGGCCACCCAACATACATACAAGTTGTGTGTGTGTGTGTGCGTGTGTGTGTGTGTGTGTGTGTGTGTGTGTGTGTGTGTGTGTGTGTGTGTGTGTGTGTGTGTGTGTGTGTGTTGGCCCACCCAACTAATGGACAGACATCTCTACATGAACGCCATAGGACAGATCCACAAATAGCACGCTGTGGTAAAACGCCACTGGACAAATGGACACAGAGTGCTTGTGCTGTGTGTGTGTGTGTGTGTGTGTGTTTCTGGGTGTGTGTGTGTGTGTGTGTGTGTGTGTGTGTTTCTGGGTGTCTGGTCTATACTGCTACTGTATCCACTGTATTTACTAAAGTGGTCTGGCAAATACTCTGAGTACACATACTGTTTTTAGAACCCCCCCCCCCACACACACACACAGGCAACTGCAGTCAAGCCAGGGGAACTCTCTCTGTCCCTGTCTCTCTCTCTCTCTCTTATCTAAGGTGTCTGTCCCTGTCCCTGTCTCTCTCTCTCTCTCTTATCTAAGGTGTCTGTCTCTGTCCCTGTCTCTCTCTCTCTCTCTTATCTAAGGTGTCTGTCTCTGTCCCTGTCTCTCTCTCTCTCTCTTATCTAAGGTGTCTGTCCCTGTCCCTGTCTCTCTCTCTCTTGTATAAGGTGTCTGTCTCTGTCCCTGTCTCTCTCTCTCTTGTCTCAGGTGTCTGTCTCTGTCCCTGTCTCTCTCTCTCTTGTCTAAGGTGTCTGTCTCTGTCCCTGTCTCTCTCTCTCTTGTCTAAGGTGTCTGTCTCTGTCCCTGTCTCTCTCTCTCTTGTCTAAGGTGTCTGTCTCTGTCCCTGTCTCTCTCTCTCTTGTCTCAGGTGTCTGTCTCTGTCCCTGTCTCTCTCTCTCTTGTCTAAGGTGTCTGTCCCTGTCCCTGTCTCTCTCTCGCTCTCTCTCTCTTGTCTAAGGTGTCTGTCTCTGTCCCTGTCTCTCTCTCTCTTGTCTAAGGTGTCTGTCTCTGTCCCTGTCTCTCTCTCTCTTGTCTAAGGTGTCTGTCTCTGTCCCTGTCTCTCTCTCTCTTGTCTAAGGTGTCTGTCCCTGTCCCTGTCTCTCTCTCTCTTGTCTAAGGTGTCTGTCTCTGTCCCTGTCTCTCTCTCTCTTGTCTCAGGTGTCTGTCTCTGTCCCTGTCTCTCTCTCTCTTGTCTCAGGTGTCTGTCTCTGTCCCTGTCTCTCTCTCTCTTGTCTAAGGTGTCTGTCCCTGTCCCTGTCTCTCTCTCGCTCTCTCTCTCTTGTCTAAGGTGTCTGTCTCTGTCCCTGTCTCTCTCTCTCTTGTCTAAGGTGTCTGTCTCTGTCCCTGTCTCTCTCTCTCTTGTCTAAGGTGTCTGTCTCTGTCCCTGTCTCTCTCTCTCTTGTCTAAGGTGTCTGTCCCTGTCCCTGTCTCTCTCTCTCTTGTCTAAGGTGTCTGTCTCTGTCCCTGTCTCTCTCTCTCTTGTCTCAGGTGTCTGTCTCTGTCCCTGTCTCTCTCTCTCTTGTCTCAGGTGTCTGTCTCTGTCCCTGTCTCTCTCTCTCTTGTCTCAGGTGTCTGTCTCTGCCCCCGTCTCTCTCTCTCTTGTCTAAGGTGTCTGTCTCTGTCCCTGTCTCTCTCTCTCTTGTCTAAGGTGTCTGTCCCTGTCCCTGTCTCTCTCTCGCTCTCTCTCTCTTGTCTAAGGTGTCTGTCTCTGTCCCTGTCTCTCTCTCTCTTGTCTAAGGTTTCTGCCTCTGTCCCTGTCTCTCTCTCTCTTGTCTAAGGTGTCTGTCTCTGTCCCTGTCTCTCTCTCTCCTGTCTAAGGTGTCTGTCTCTGTCCCTGTCTCTCTCTCTCTTGCTCTCTCTCACTTTCTCGCTTGTCTAAGGTGTCCATCTGTCTCTCTGTCCCCGCCCCCCCCCCCTCTCTCTCTCTCACACTTTCTCTTCTGTAAGGTCTCTCTCTCGCTCTCTGTGTAACTCGCTCTGTCTTCTCTCTCTCTCGCTTTCTCTCATCTCTAACGTCTCGCTCTCACTCTGTCCTCTCTCCTGCTCTCTATCTCACTCTTTCGCTCTCTCCTGCTCTCTTCTCTCACTCTCTCTCTCCATCCGTCTCTCTCTCTCTCGAAGTGGAGCGGAAGTGCGAGTGAGGACGCAGTAGCAGCGTGTTGCTTCGGTATAAACGAGTTTCTGAAACGAGCTTTTTTTCTAATTTTCTATCCATCTTGTCCTTTTTCATGTGCTTTTTTGTTGTCTTTTAGTTAGTTTTTTTCAGTGACACGTCTTGAGTGAAGTTGGGTTTTTTTTTTCAGTAGTGGTGCTGCCACCCTCAGCGGGGCAATATGGCCGCTATGGGAGGTGGAGGGACGGCGTTTGAAAGGTTGACATGCCGGCATGTGATTAAAGTGGGTCCGCTGGTCAAGTGCTTGGTGGAGGAGCGCCGCCTCACAGTAGGCGAACATGTGGGATATGGAAGCATAAGATCAGCATTCAGAATGAACAGAGCTGTGGTCATGTTTATCGACAGTGTTGACAGAGCCAACCGGGTGGTGGACAACGGTGTGGTGAGTAAGGACACGTCGACTCTCGTCCTGCCGCTGGTTCATCCTGCCACGAGAATCACCATTTCTAATGCTCCCCTGTTCACGAGTAATGCCGCTTTAGAGAAAGAGCTTGCAAGACCCGGACAGCTAGTGTCCCCGATAAAAATGGTCTTTTCCGGTTGCCAGCCTCCTCACTTGAAACACGTTGTGTCCCATTGGAGACAAGGCTTCGTGATTCTGAGAGACACTGCAGAGGATTTGGATCTGAAGCTTAAGTTGTTATATCCAGCATGATGAAATGTTTTGGCTGTGGGTCTGAGGGGCATTTAATAAGGTCTTGTCCCGACAGGAGGGAGAGTAGGTCTGATCCTCAAGGGCCACCTTCGTCTCCTGATGCCGCCAAGAGCAGCACATCTCCGGCTGAAGACGGCGCTGCCAAGTCGGCACAGGGCAGACAGGAGGCCGGGGAGCAAAGGGCAGGAGAAATAGATCAGGTGGTGGAACAGAAAGAGACCGAGGCTGGAGAACACAAGGCAAACGGACAGACGGAGCTGGCAGGAGAGGAAGGTGGGCAGGTTGGGCAGGTTAAAAAGGTGATCACGATGAGAAGGTGACAGAAGTGGAACAGGTGAAAGCTGATGGAAATGAAAACAGTGAGAACGGAGAGGAAACTGGCTGGGCGAGATATGAGTTGTGGTCGGAAGAAGCAAATACAGCAGACTGCTGTTAGCGTGGCAGAGTCTGTACTTGAGGAAGAGGAAGAGATGCTGTCGGATGATGAAATAAAATTTAAAAAGTCTATTAAAAGAAAGCTTGCAGAGGGTAGACAGGACAATTTAAAAGCAAAGAGGGTTTCAAAAGGTAAAAAGCCATCCTCCTCTTCATCTGAGGAGGACACAGAAGAAAGTGACTGTGAGTTTGTTTCCGCTCCTCGTACACAGGTGGACACTGAAGGGAGCTGTGCTTTCCTGAAAATCAGGAAGTTTTTCAGGTCACCAAGAGTTTGAGGGCAGTTAAGGTGGAAAATTACTTTCCAGACTTGCAGCTTTTCGTTGACTCAGTCTAATAAATGTTTTATGAAAAACATGGGAGATTTGGAAGTAAACACATTTAGTGACCAGGAAATCTTCAGATCTGAAAAAACTTGTACAGGAAGTGAAATTGCAGCTCCTCGGTGATGCTTAAGACGAATTTGGTCGATGAGTGTGTTGCACTGGGCGATCCTCCTCTTACTGCTGCTCGAGGAGCCGCTGATTCATGGAGCCAGGCTGGATGTCCACCACTGGTGCTCTCCAGGACTTTCAACTGGTTTCCACCATGAACATCACCCTTCAGACCAGAGCTCCTACACAGAAATGGCCTTTTTTTTCCAGAACTGGGGGTGGTATTGTGCATAGTGGGAGTTGATGGAGATGTTTTTCTTTTTCTTAATTTGTGTAATGATGGAAAGTCCAGGCTGTATTATTGGCTTTGTTTCATTTTATTTCTTTGGTGTGTAAATTGTATAAACACAACATCATTGCATGTTGTCCGTCTTGTGAGAGAGGTCCCTTCTCTTTTGCCCTCCCTGAGGTTTCTTCCTATTTTTTCTCCCTTTTTCTCCCTTTTTAGGGAGTTGTTCCTCAACCTGCACCATACTCTCGCTATGGATCACAATGTCATTCGCAAACATCATAGTCCACGGAGACTCCTGCCTGATCTCGTCCGTCAGCCTGTCCATCACCATTGCAAACAAGAAAGGGCTCAGAGCCGATCCTTGGTGTAATCCCACCTCCACCTTGAACCCATCTGTCATTCCTGCTGCACACCTCACCACCGTCACACTGCCCTCATACATATCCTGCACCACTCCTACATACTTCTCTGCAACTCCCAACTTCCTCATACAATACCACACCTCCTCTCTCGGCACCCTGTCATATGCTTTCTCTAAATCCACAAAGACACAAAGTAACTCCTTCTGGCCTTCTCTATACTTCTCCACCAACAGTCTCAAAGCAAACACCACCTCTGTGGTGCTCTTTCATGACATGAAACCATGCTGCTGCTGCTGATCGTCACCTCTCCTCTTAACCTAGCTTCTATTACTCTTTCCCATATCTTCATGCTGTGGCTGATCAACTTTATACCTCTGTATTTGCTACAGTTCTGCACATCAATCTTATTCTTGAAAATCGGTATCAGTATACTTCCTCTCCACTCCTCAGTCATCCTCTGACTTTCCAAGATTTTGTTAAACAATCTAGTTAAAACCCCACTGCCATCTCTCCTAAACACCTCCATGCCTCCACAGGTATGTCATCAGGACCAATAGCCTTTCCATTCTTCATCCTCTTCATAGCTGCCCTCACTTCCTTCTTGCTAATCCACTGCACTTCCTGATTTACTATCCCCACATCATCCAACCTTCTCTCTCTCTAATTTTCTTCATTCATCTGCCCCTCAAAGTACTCCTTCCACCTTCTCAGCACACTCTTCCTCGCTTGTCAGCACATTTCCATCTCTATCCTTGATCGCCCTAACTTGCTGCACATCCTTCCCAGCTCAGTCCCGCTGTCTAGCCAATCGGTACAAGTCCTTTTTCTCATTCCAAGTGTCCAAGCTCTCATACAACTCACCATATGCTTTTTCCTTTGCCTTTGCCACCTCTCTCTTCGCTTTACGCATCTCCTTGTACTCCTTTCTATTTTCTTAATCTCTCTGACTATCCCACTTCTTTTTTGCCAATCTCTTCCTCTGTACACTTTGCTGTACTTCCTCATTCCCCCAACAAGTCCCCTTGTCTTCCTTCCTCTGTCCTGATGACACACCGAGTATCTTCCTAGCTGTCCTCCTTCACTATTTCTGCAGTGGTTGCCCAGCCATCCGGCAACTCTTCACTACCACCCAGTGCCTGTCTTAACTCCTGCCTGAGTGCCACACAACAGCCTTTCTATTTCAACTCCCACCATTTGATCATTGGCTCTGCCTTCACTCTCTTCCTCTTCTTGGTGTCCAAAGTCATCCTACAGACCACCATCCTATGCCGCCTAGCTACGTTCTTCCCTGTCACCACCTTGCAGTCTGCAATCCCTTTCACAGACCACCTCTTACATAAGATATAGTCCACCTGTGTGCACTTTCTTCCACTCTTATGCATTACCCTGTGTTCCTCCCTCTTCTTGAAATATGTATTCACCACACCAATTTCCATTGTTTTCGCAAAATCCACCACCATCTGTCCCTCAACATTCCTCTCCTTGACACCATACCTACCCATGCCTACCCATCACCTCTTCATCACCTCTGTTCCCTTCACCAACATGCCCATTGAAGTCTGCTGCAGTCACCCCTCTCATCCTCCTTGGGTACACTCTCCACCACTTCGTCCAACACTCCTCAGAATTCTTCTTTCTCTTCCATCTCACACCCAACTTGCGGGACATATGCGCTGATAACATTCATCAATACACCTTCCATTTCCAGCTTCATACTCATCACTGTCCGACACCCTCTTCACCTCCGACACACTCTTGACATACTCTTCCTTCAGAATTACCCCCTACCCCAGTTCTCCTCCCATTCGAACCATGGTAGACGAGTTTGAACCCACCTCCGATACACCTGACCTTACTCCCCCTTCCCACCTGGTCTCTTGTACACATACTATACCTACCTTTCTTCTTCCAACATATCAGCCAGCTCTCTCCCTTTCCCAGTCGTAGTGCCAATATTCAATGTTCCGACTCTCACCTCCACACTCCTACCCTACCTCCTCTCCTTCCCCTTTGCCCAACAGTAGCGTAGTTTCCACCAGCATCCTGTTGGCCAACAGCACCAGTGGTGGTCGTTGGTAACCCGCACCTCGACTGATCTGGTATGGAAATCTGATTTATAATCCGCATATTTCATTTGGCGCCCTGTGATGGTCTGGCGGCCTGTCCAGCGTGTCTCCCCACTTACCGCCCAATGACTGCTGGGATAGGCTCCAGCATACCTGTGTCCTTGATGAGGCAGGATAAGCGGTTTGGATAATGGATGGATGGATATTTGATTTGGCAAAGGTTTTATGCCGGATGCCCTTCCTGATGCAACCCTCCCCATTTATCCGGGCTTAGGACTGGCACTAAGAATGCACCGGGCTTGTGCATGCTCAGTGACTGGGTTTTAGCCACTGAGGATTTCCATCAAATAAATCCAAGAAATATCACCCGAATAACCGTTATGCTGCTTACTGGTGGGCTAAAAGACATGTGGGACTCAGATTTTAAGGCACCGATTTGATTCAGTTGTGCTACAGAAAATGACATTTTCACCTTAAAATGGTTTTAATGCATATTTTCTGCTGGGTGAAGCCCATCGGTCACCAGTTTATTATCAGATATTCTTCCATCTTACGTTTAGTTTTTTTTGTCTGTTTTTCACTTTGCTTATGTTTTATTTTCAGACAGACGGTGGTTCAGGATGATTGTCGGTTTGAGTGAGGTTTTTGTGTGATGTATCATTTTTTTAGGATGTTTTTGTACGTGTTTACCTAGTTTGAACATAATTGTTGTTGAAGCTGTTGAGATCCAGACAAATCACTCTTTTTCATTGTTACTGTAGATGATATTCTATCTATCTATCATCTATCTATCTATCTATCTATCTATCTATCTATCTATCTATCTGTCTATCTATCTATCTATCTATCTATCTATCTATCTATCTATCTATCTATCTATCTATCTATCTATCTATCTATCTATCTATCTATCTATCTATCTATCTATCTATCTATCTATCTATCTATCTATCTATCTGTCTGTCTGTCTGTCTGTCTGTCTGTCTGTCTGTCTGTCTGTCTATCTATCTATCTATCTATCTATCTAACTGTCAGTATGTCATCAAAAATATATTTTTTGTTTATTTATTCAAACATCTCAGACAGTGTTTGAACAAATAGACAAAAACACGAACTGTAGGTTTTTTTTCCAGGAGTGTGTGCAGGATATGGATAATAATGCCAGGTTAATGTCAGGTTACATGCAATATAAATATGCCACATTAACCATTACTGGGAGCACATGTAGGCATGTCTTGCATATTAAATGTCTAAAATGGCCTTTATTTACATTTCAGATGTTTTGTTTTTTCACCTTTTTAGAAATGTGAAAAAAAATCATTAAAGACGTGTGTCTACTGTACAGTGTCAGTGAGATCTAATTTTAAATCCATGAATCAGTCGGCCTGAAAATGTTTTTATTTGGCCTTTGCCTGCAGCAGTTTGAACAAACCGCATGAAGTGACCAGTCAGTAAATATCCCCTGTTGTGTGTCAGTGTGATAACAACACTTCAGAGTTGTGAAGTGCTGCATGATGAGCTCCACATATGAACCTGAATTCATTGGCGATTTTAGTCCCTTTTTAAGGATGCTCAAGCACCCCTAAATTTCATATCAGCACCCCTAAAAATAAGCGTGATGATAATAATAATTAATTGGCATTATTATCATTTTGTGGAACCATTTTAGCCTTCTTACGTTAGGTTTTGCGAACGTGTGTTAGAAATAGGTTCAGATGGCTTTGATTAAACAGGTTTATGGCTGTTGTCCAGTCGCCTGTTCTTTATTAAAGTCTTGACGTTACACACTCCGGTACTGTAGGTGGCAGCGTGCACCTTTAGTCCGCCACGTCAGTGAAAGGCGAAGAAGGAGGAGGAGACCGCGATTCTTTGCCAACCGCAAATAAACCACGAAGAAGAAGAAGATGCGGAAGAGCGCGGGATTTACTGTAAAACAGTCTGCTAGTGAGAGGAAGAAGAGGAAGATGAAGAAGAGCGCGGGATTTACTGTAAAACAGCCCTGCTAGTGAGAGGAAGATGAAGAAGAGCGCGGGATTTAATGTAAAACAGCCTGCTAGTGAGAGGAAGAAGAGGAAGATGAAGAAGAGCGCGGGATTTACTGTAAAACAGCCTGCTAGTGAGAGGAAGAAGAGGAAGATGAAGAAGAGTGCGGGATTTACTGTAAAACGGCCTGCTAGTGAGAGGAAGAAGAGGAAGATGAAGAAGAGCGCGGGATTTACTGTAAAACGGCCTGCTAGTGAGAGGAAGAAGAGGAAGATGAAGAAGAGCGCGGGATTTACTGTAAAACGGCCTGCTAGTGAGAGGAAGAAGAGGAAGATGAAGAAGAGCGCGGGATTTACTGTAAAACAGCCTACTAGTGAGAGGAAGAAGAGGAAGATGAAGAAGAGCGCGAGATTTACTGTGAAACAGCCTGCTAGTGAGAGGAAGAAGAGGAAGATGAAGAAGAGCGCGAGTACTGTGAAACAGCCTGCTAGTGAGAGGAAGAAGAGGAAGATGAAGAAGAGCGCGGGATTTACTGTAAAACGGCCTGCTAGTGAGAGGAAGAAGAGGGAGATGAAGAAGAGCGCGGGATTTACTGTAAAACAGCCTGCTAGTGAGAGGAAGAAGAGGAAGATGAAGAAGAGCGCGAGATTTACTGTGAAACAGCCTGCCTAGTGAGAGGAAGAAGAGGAAGATGAAGAAGAGCGCGAGTACTGTGAAACAGCCTGCTAGTGAGAGGAAGAAGAGGAAGATGAGAAGAGCGCGGGATTTACTGTAAAACAGCCTGCTAGTGAGAGGAAGAAGAGGAAGATGAAGAAGAGCGCGGGATTTACTGTAAAACAGCCTGCTAGTGAGAGGAAGAAGAGGAAGATGAAGAAGAGCGCGGGATTTACTGTAAAACAGCCTGCTAGTGAGAGGAAGAAGAGGAAGATGAAGAAGAGCGCGGGATTTACTGTAAAACAGCCTGCTAGTGAGAGGAAGAAGAGGAAGATGAAGAAGAGCGCGGGATTTACTGTAAAACAGCCTGCTAGTGAGAGGAAGAAGAGGAAGATGAAGAAGAGCGCGGGATTTACTCTAAAACAGCCTGCTAGTGAACATCCTGGCGCAGATTAAAAACACAAGTTGAAACGTCAGTAATCAAATTGCTGAATGTTGTGAGAACGGTGGGTCAAACTGGCGTTATAACAGGAAGTGTCTGCACTGGTTATGGTGCCATTTGTGTCAAACAACGTTAGCTGACGTAGCTCGCTAGCGGTTGCCGGCTTACGTTAGCTCTCTGAGCGGCTCTGCTCGCAGTTTGCAGCTAAGGAGCTAACTGATGTTATGGACTGAACTGACCACTGGAACAAGCCCTGACTCGTAGGAAATGTGTGTTTATTTTTGTTTGTTTGTTTTTGTTTTTTTGTAGATGGATATACGATTTTTTTTAAAGAAAAACAGCCCGGGTTCAGGTGCGAGAGTAAGGTCAAAAAGACGTTGTCTCACTGTGTTGCCCACAGCAATTTGTCTTATATTAGATTTATACCATCTCTGGTTGTTACCTTTGCCTTTTGGTTGACAGCACACAAAGGGAGAGAGGAGGAGGGAGAGGGAGAGAAGGAGGGAGAGAGAGCAGGATGGAGTTAGCAGAAAGAGAGAGAGCAGGATGGAGTTAGCAGAAAGAGAGAGAGAGAGAGAGAGAGAGAGAGAGAGAGAGAGAGAGAGAGAGAGAGAGAGATAGAGAGAGAGAGAGAGAGAGAGAGATAGCAGGATGGAGTTAGAAGAAAGAGAGAGAGAGAGAGAGAGAGAGAGAGAGAGAGAGAGAGAGATAGAGAGAGAGGAGATAGTGAGAGAGATAGAGAGAGAGAGAGA
>NC_079222.1:4763282-4798282 GCF_029633865.1 Lampris incognitus
CACAAACACCAACCCCCCCCCCCATTAACACACACACACACACACACGGCAGGTGGTCGTGCCTAATAAGCTAATTTTCAACATATAAACCTTTGATGTAGTGACGACACAGCCTGTAATTGACCCATGTGTTAAGCCAGGCACCTGCAGTGGCACAACACCGCCCTTGTCATGTACAAACTGTTAAACACGGTACAGGCACTCTGGTGTAACACAAGCCTGAGCTGGTTAACAACCTCCGCTCCGTTTCCTTCAGTCATAAAATCAGTTTAAAACGAGGACAGCACATTTCATTCCACTCACATCATCCATTCATTTTCCCAGCCGCTTATCCTGCTCTCAGGGTCACTGGAGCCTGTCCCAGCAGTCACTGGGCAGCAGGCGGGGAGACATCCTGGACAGGCCACCAAACTATCACACAAGGCCCACACACACACACACACACACACACACACACACACACACACACACACACACCTAGGGACAATTAGTACAGCCGATTCACCTGACCTGCATGTCTTTGGACTGTGGGAGGAAACTGGAGCCCCAAGCAGTGGCGCCCCCAAGGGGTGGCCAGGGGTGGCCATGGCCACCCTGATACTATCCCTGGCCCCCCTGCTGGCCCCCCCAGCCACTAGTTGCATGTGCCGAATATGCTTCTGATTATGCATAATATGCTTCTATCTGATATTTTCATTTTTCATTTCTGGACATACACAATGTAACAAGGAATCGTCCAACCCGTTACAATGTGTACAGATACTACAGGACACATTGACACTCAGAATGTTAACTGTACCTTATTCGTCTATTCAGTAGCATTAACTGTGAAAAATAGGAAGCCAGGGTTTTTCAGTGTGCGATTCCTTAACCTGACAGTTTTCAGCCAGCCTATACAGAATACTGCAACAGCACGATAGGCTTCCTGAAAGGCAGTCATGGCTTTTGGTTTTGGTGGGCCACCCCAAGATTTGCAGTGGCCCCCCCTATGAAAAAATTCTGGGGGCGCCACTGGCCCCAAGTGGAAACCCACGCAGACACGGGGAGACCATGCAAACTGCACACAGAGGACGACCCAAGGCGACCCCCAAGGTTGGACTACCCCGGGCCTCGAACCCAGGACCTTCTTGCTGTGAGGCGACCACTGCACCACCGTGCCGCCCTCGCTATCATCATACGTTTCAAACGTTTACCTCCCCACGAAAACAAGAGAGAAACAAGAGAATCACAGCAGGTTGTGTGACGCACCACATTTTGTGTGTGTTTTATGAAATTCCATTCATGGGAGAACAATAAGTTGGTTAATACCGATGCGCTGCCCCTCCCAGCCAGTAGGGGGCCCTGACTAGGGAACGTAACGCAGCATTGGAGCGAATGGTTGTTGCCAGGCTTCGTCATTCCGTCGAGAGCACCGACGTTTCTCCGTCAACTTCTTTCTCCCGTGTTACAGGTTAGTGGTGTGCGCAAACCTACCAGACGTGTTGAATGTGAAGTGTGAAGCTGTAAACAGGGTAACGTGTTAGTCACACAACTTGTATACACGTATTAAGCGTATTTGTGAAGTTATACCGTAGTCACGTGGGCAGAGCGCCGCATGTGTATAATGGCGGAACCGTTTACCCGTTTTCCGCGAACTCTGCCTCTGATTGGCTAGTACTCGTCGCCTCCGTTGGTTAGGTTGGTTAAGGTTGGGGTTAGGGGTTAGGGTTAGCCAATCAGAGATAAGAGTAGGGGCGGGTCTTCCCTGCCTTGCCCAGAAAAGCAGCGGGATCCATATTAATGGTGAACGTTGTGTTGTAGTGATCTGCATGTTCCCGCTCTTTTCATGCATGTGCTGTTTTAAAATGAAAGCCGGGTTAACGTTTGTTTAGCTCTCTGAAATGCTTCATTTAGTCTCAGTGTGATGTAATGCGGATCCCAGCACACTCTCGCGAGGTATTGCGTCATCGCGATAGTCCACCCGAGCACGTTAGCGAGTCACTACGTTAATACAACGGTGGATTCAGGTTCATTTAGGAAGTTTGACAAGTCAAATACTTGCCTGTCTAAAGCCAATCTATTAGTGTGTCTGTGTGAGAGTCTATAAACGGCCAAACTAAAGCACTTGGGGCCTTGATTCTTTTTGGAGGTTATTGGGGATGATCAGGGGCACCTATAAAAAATAGCAGAAAATTAAAATTATGCATAAATATGCAAAATATGCATTTTTCTAAAAATGGCTAAAAACCACTTTTCTCGGCATTTCAGATGATTATGAGCGTCTTTGATTTTTTCACCTACATAAAAAAAATTTCTGGGACGAAATGTTTTGGCATTATGCAAAATATGCATTTTTGCAAAAATGCACTTATGATCCTCATTTCTTTTGGAGGTGGTAGGTATTGTTCCAGAGAGGACCAGAAAAATAGCAGAAAACTAAAATAATTATAATAATTATGCATAATTATGCGAAATATGCATTTTCTAAAAATGGCTAAAACCGCTTTTCTCGGCATTTCAGATGATTCTGAGCATTTGGGGGGAGGGAGTTGGAGTGGGGGGGGGGTTTAGGGGCAGGGGGAAGGCGGTTGGTTAGGTGGCAGGATGAAGAGGAAGGAGATTTAGACGGGTGGAGAACCAAACCGCTACATTGTAGCGGGGTTCTTCTAGTACATTTATTAGTAGTGTAACGTGCATGGATAAGAAGACACGCTGGCCGCTGGCTCGCGGGTCTGACCCGTTAGCCTAGCGGTTAGCGATGCCTCCCGCGGTGCGGGCGACACGGGTTCGCGTCCCGGCCGCGGCAGTTTCTGTGGTTGCGTTGTCCCCCGAGTTCGCTGCAATACATTTAAAACCAATGGCGTGCAGTGGTTATATTAGCAGTATAAAAGGTTCCCAGTTCAGAATAAGAGTAAAACTACGCTGCACACTGGTAACTGCTCATATGACATGACGTGGAGTTATGCCGCGTCATATTGTAAATACATCATTATGATGCATTAGGTAAAGCTGCCATAAATACTATTAGGCCAGGCTGTACTGTAGGAGGTGCTCCAATACAGTGTTATAATGATGGTATTTATTAAAGTATTGTGACGTGGTTAAATAACGGACTCCTTAGCCAACCTTTCAGGGTTAACAAGTAAGCTTTTAATGACCGCAACTCAAGCAAGGTTGTATGGGTCTTAGCCCCGCCCCTTTTCTTGGCCACAGAAGCGAGCCTGTCTATTTGCCTACTCTTTACCCTCATGGTGGGAAACAGCATGTAGTTAATACAACTTCTCTCCTAACGTCCCCAGTACCTTCCACCACATCTGTAACAGGTATGTCCGTGTTTAACATGTTCCATATCCCACAACATAACCACCACTTCGACACCTCAGTTGCATTGTGGGTAATAAGCGAAAGAACCCCGGAGTAGGAACACTCTAGTAGAATTCGCCACAGTATATACGTACGTGTGGTATAGCAGAGTTCATGTGAGCTCACTGAGTTAAAGGGAAACGTGCTTATGCGTATTGTAGTATTTCGTGACAATTGTGAATACTTCATCTTTTATGCAAATTCCTATTTCTATATGGATTATAAACAGAGGAAAAAAGAGAAAATACAAACAAGTTTGCATTGAGAGAGATCCTCCTGTCTTGCTCTCCCTGAGGGTTCTTCCTATCTTTTCTCCCTGTTTAAGGTTGGTTTTTTTTTAGGGAGTCGTTCCTCATCCGACGAGAGGGTCTAAGGACAGGATGTGGTGTTGCTGTTCAGCTCACTGAGGCAAATTTGTAATTTGTAATTTGATCCTTGGGGTGGACCAACTGCTGGTGCAGCGTGTCCTGGGGTTTGAAAGCAACTGAAAGGGGGGGTTTAGAAATATGCAGGTCAACTGTTCCGACGCTCCCACCACATACAGAACCACCACTGGTCTCCACTTAGACAGCTGTTGCCCTGCTCCTCTCCCCGATCAGCTGGTGCACTGTACGGGCGTCTTCCCGGCTTTGACAAACGCCCAGTTAGGGTCACCACACTTAGCCAGGGCCTGTTTAACGTGGGGTTTCTCCCCTTCCCCGGCCGCTGTGTGGGTGGGGACGTGGTCAGCTGGGAGGTGCAGCGTCCTGATGGCTCCTAGTTTGTGCTCCGGCGGACGACGAGGGTCTCACGAAATGACAGGGTGCATACTGTTTTCCATCTTCATCACAGAAGTCAAGTCAATTTTATTTGTGTAGCCCAATATCACCAATTACAAATTTGCCTCAGGGGGCTTTACAGCAACACAACATCCTGTCCTTAGACCCTCGCATCGGATGAGGAACAACAGGAAGAACAAAACAAATAGGAAGAAAGCTCAGGGAGAGCAGCAGATGAGGGATCTCTCTCCCAAGACAGACAGACACCGTTTACAGAAGGCAACAATGGGGGTCCCAACACCCACCTCACCAGGACAGAGGTGAAAGCTAGTTGGCTCGATCACCTTGAATATGTTAGACATCTTTAGATAAAAGTTCTCCGGTGTTTCTGAGGTCGGCTTTGCTTTCCTGGGTTGTCGGTAAGCTGAACACGTGATTCTGAAGCCTTTCAACAGGCCTCCCTCCCTCCCTCCACCCGGTCTCCATCACACCAACATGCTACACCTCTTCAGGATAACCGAGTGAGAACAAGTCAGTGAGTTTCAGCGAGTTAACGCCAGCCAGTCCTTCATCGGGTGAAGCGTCTTCTGCTGACCGCATCTGGGTGGATTATAGTATATCCATAATACTTTCTACACAGTATGGATATATATCCATAATACTTTCTACACAGTATGGATATATATCCATAATACTTTCTACACAGTATGGATATATATCCATAATACTTTCTACATAGTGTGGATATATATCCATAATACTTTCTACACAGTATGGATATATATCCATAATACTTTCTACACAGTGTGGCTATATATCCATAATACTTTCTACACAGTGTGGATATATAGCCATACTTTCTACACAGTATGGATATATATCCATAATACTTTCTACACAGTGTGGATATATATCAATACTTTCTACACAGTGTGGATATATATCCATAATACTTTCTACACAGTACGGATATATATCCATAATACTTTCTACACAGTGTGGATATATATCCATAATACTTTCTACACAGTACGGATATATATCCATAATACTTTCTACACAGTGTGGATATATATCCATAATACTTTCTACACAGTGTGGATATATAGCCATACTTTCTACACAGTATGGATATATATCCATAATACTTTCTACACAGTGTGGATATATATCAATACTTTCTACACAGTATGGATATATATCCATACTTTCTACACAGTATGGATATATATCCATAATACTTTCTACACAGTGTGGATATATATCCATAATACTTTCTACACAGTATGGATATATATCCATACTTTCTACACAGTGTGGATATATATCCATAATACTTTCTACACAGTGTGGATATATATCCATAATACTTTCTACACAGTGTGGATATATATCCATAATACTTTCTACACAGTGTGGATATATATCCATAATACTTTCTACACAGTGTGGATATATATCCATACTTTCTACACAGTGTGGATATATATCCATACTTTCTACACAGTGTGGATATATATCAATACTTTCTACACAGTATGGATATATATCCATAATACTTTCTACACAGTATGGATATATATCCATAATACTTTCTACACAGTGTGGATATATATCCATAATACTTTCTACACAGTGTGGATATATAGCCATACTTTCTACACAGTATGGATATATATCCATAATACTTTCTACACAGTGTGGATATATATCAATACTTTCTACACAGTATGGATATATATCCATACTTTCTACACAGTATGGATATATATCCATAATACTTTCTACACAGTGTGGATATATATCCATAATACTTTCTACACAGTATGGATATATATCCATAATACTTTCTACACAGTGTGGATATATATCCATAATACTTTCTACACAGTGTGGATATATATCCATAATACTTTCTACACAGTGTGGATATATATCCATAATACTTTCTACACAGTGTGGATATATATCCATAATACTTTCTACACAGTACGGATATATATCCATAATACTTTCTACACAGTGTGGATATATATCCATAATACTTTCTACACAGTACGGATATATATCCATAATAGTTTCTACACAGTGTGGATATATATCCATAATACTTGTACACACCATTTTCAGCAGTACAACACACCCTAGCGAGCTACTGTTGTGTCTGAAATACAGAAAGCCTCGGAGCCGTCGCTGTCATATATTTACACGCCATTTACCATCTGGGCGGCATGGTGGTTAGCGTGGTTAGCTTGGTCGCTTCACAGCAAGAAGGTCCTGGGTTCGAGTCCCGGATTAGTCCATCCTTGGGGGTCGTCCTCTGTGTGGAGTTTGCATCCTTTCCCCGTGTCTGCGTGGGTTTCCTCCGGGGGTTCCGGTTTCCTCCCAGTCCAAAGACCTGTAGGTCAGGTGAATTGGCCGCACTACATTGTCCCTAGGTGTGTGAGTGTGTGTGTGGACCCTGTGTGATGGCCTGGTAGCCTGTCCAGGGCGTCTCCCCGCCTGCACCCAATGACCCTGAGGCGGTTCCGGTAATGGATGGATGGATGGATTTACCATTCGAGACTAATGCTGCATTCCTTTACGCCCGGAGGTGGGAGGCCGGAAGTTGGGAACACGTCATTACCATTCCCGCCGAGCTACCAGGCGGGAAAAACCATGGACGCCCGCAATGCTGAGCAGCAGAAGCTGCAGAGATGTTTCATAGGGAAGAGGTCCAGAGTGGATTTCAGTGACAGCTCGCCGGCAGCGTTGTCATATGTTCCTCGACAGTAGGCTGGAATCCAGTGCTGCTTTATGTCGTCACGGTTCAGAGTTTTCTCCTCGCTATCGCTGCCAGCGAGCATTTTCAAGTTAGCGACCCTGCGATTAGCGATACGTTAACCTTTTAAAACCACTAATACCAACTCATATTTAATTTTATATGTTTAACCAACTATTGTGTAGGGTGTCTTTATTGATCTAAAAGCATACCATGCTGAAAATCAAACTTAAATATGTTTTTAAAAGCATACAGTCTTGTAAAGCTCGATACAGATTCCTCTTATTTTACCATTGGCACGGTGGGCGGCCATGTTGACGTGACGTCATAACATTCCGTGCCGCTTTATTTGATTTTTCCTAGTGGGAACCAGGAATATCCGACCTCCGAGTCACAGCTGAACGCAGCATTAACCTCAGCATGCACACTTTCCAGCACGTCAAGGAAGGTTGAATCAGTTCATCCGGACACAACTAGGGGACCTCTTCAGTCTCAACTGACTGCACCTATCAAGTCAAGTCAAGTCAAGTCAAGCCAAGTCAGTGGTATTTGTATAGCCCAATATCACAAATTACAAATGTGCCTCAGTGGGCTTAACAGCAACACAACATCCTGTCCTTGGACCCTCTCATCAGATAAGGAACACCTCCCTAAAAAAAAAACCTTTAACAGGGAGAAAGAAAGAGGAAGAAACTTCAGGGAGAGCAAGAGAGGAGGATCTCTCACCCAAGACGGACAGCGTGCAATAGATGTCGTGTTTACACAGTTTACACAACACAACACTGAAAGAGGAGAACACAATTATAATGGACTTATAAGATAGATGAAGAATATGATGAGGAGGATGCCAAGCAGCGTCCAGATGCCACCGGAAAAGCCCAGGACCTGAGCCACGTGACCAGCATCACCATGTAAAATAAATATATATATTTATAAAAAGGAGATGTGATGAGGGGAAGGGCAGGCAGCGTCCAAGTGGTGACCAGCATCACCACGGAAACCTGGGAGGAGAACCGACTGCACGTGCACACAAGGGAGACTCACGTGACGCCATTCACACGAAGAAGAAGAGAAAGGAGAAGACGTCATTCAGAGAGAGAGAGAGAAGACATGAGAGAAGAGAACAGTTCGCAATAGTCATTAGCCATCAACTAGTCATAATCTATACTCTGGTGGGCAGAACAGTGGTTGGTAAATTCACCGAGACAGAAAACTGACCCACCATGCAGTCCAGGTTGTGAAGCACTCCACTTAAAGACAACTGGTTGTAAGCTAAGGCAAAAAGATGAGTTTTAAGTTTGGATTTAAAGACTCGACAGACTCTGATGGTCTGATGGCAGCAGGCAGGTTATTCCACAAGGAAGAGGCCCTGCTGCCACCAGCTGACTTCTTCTGAACTTTGGGTCACACAGGAGCCCTGGAGATCAGACAGGTAAGATGGGTGTCCCCACCCTCATAAACAATACAGTGACTGCAGGTACCCCCACCCTCATAAACAATACAGTGACTGCAGGTACCCCACCCTCATAAACAAAACAGTGACTGCAGGTACCCCCACCCTTATAAACAATACAGTGACTGCAGGTACCCCACCCTTATAAACAATACAGTGACTGCAGGTACCCCCACCCTCATAAACAATACAGTGACTGCAGGTACCCCACCCTTATAAACAATACAGTGACTGCAGGTACCCCGCCCTTATAAACAATACAGTGACAGCAGGTACCCCCACCCTCATAAACAATACAGTGACTGCAGGTGTCCCCACCCTTATAAACAATACAGTGACATAACGACCCAAACCAATGACCAGTTTCATATGCAAATAAGGGTGTGACCATTAACTAGAGTTTCAGTGGCCACGTGTACTGTTCACAGAGGACTGGGCAATGTTTGCAATCACAGCATTGTAAGATGGCGACAGATGTACTCATAGGTCCCCCTCCCCCCTCGGTTCAGGGATGGTTGTTCCCTCTTAACATATGTAAGGGTACAGACAGCGGTTACTGTTTACTGGCCTGCTTATGTCGTTCAGGGCGGGTTGGCCTATCAGTGGTGATGGAGGCGGAGCTAGAGATGCGTGCAAGAGGAAGCAGAAGGCGAGAAAAGGAAGCACATGCCTGGCTTGAGTGAGGCGGCGGGTAGGGCGAGAGAAGGACTGAAAAATAGGCTGCGGTATAAATACAGTTCGGGAAGACGGTTCGGTTACTAAGCAACGCATAGGTAGTAAGTGGAGGGATTTCAGACAGAGGGGGACCACAGAGTGTAGTTCCGGGGCGGGAGGCTAGCAGTGTAGCAGCTAGCGGTGACACGGTGGGGCCGAAACAGAAGGCGGCGGTGTAGGCCTTCGATACCGAGGTCAAATTAAATCCGTGGTTGAACAGAAGGCGGCGTAGCTATAAGACGGTTAAGCTGGTAATACATCTTTGCTTGCGGAGCAGGACACGGACGTACGCCATGTCACGAGCATGCGCTTGCAGCGTGGAGGAGCTTGGAGTACCAGGAGAAGAGGCCCTGCCGTCCAGGCATCATCTCAGCGTTTCAGCCTGCCTCATCCTGCTGTACACGGTGTGAGTTACCCGCCCTACGTGGCCTGGCATTTGGATTTTTACCTTTTTGGCCCTCATCAGAAACAGGTAGGTTTTGTTATTTTTCTAATTGAACTGTGAACTGGGAGTTCGAGGGAGGACCTCCATCACAACCAAGACCGATTTATATTAGTGAGGGGAGACCTGATGAGAAGAACCAGACAACTGTGTGTAAAAAACAAAACCACATAACTGAACTGAATTTAGCAGTGGACACTTTAGGGATGGTTTGCGTGTTCTTTACATTTTTGTTCAAACATCCTGAAGCCCACTGTGCCCTACCTGTGTTGGCTCATGTAGGATCAGAGGGCCAAGCCAGGTAGGTAAAACACTCTTACTGTCAGTAGGTACTGGGGCTAATTGTACTAGGAAGCGCTGATCTAGATCTGGCATTCTTCCAGATGTATGGGGCAGGCCTATACTAATTACACCCCTACCTAACGGGGCTCCTTCCCCCCTATACATAGATGGCCTCTTTGACTCCCCATTCAAACCAGCGTTCCTCCCTGTCAAGGATGGTCAAATCCTCATCCCTGAAAGAGTGGCCACTGGCCTGTAGATGGTGTAGACTGTGGAGTCCTGGTCTGTAGATGGTGTAGACTGTGGAGTCCTGGTCTGTAGATGGTGTAGACTGTGGAGTCCTGGTCTGTAGATGGTGTAGACTGTGGAGTCCTGGTCTGTAGATGGTGTAGACTGTGGAGTCCTGGTCTGTAGATGGTGTAGACTGTGGAGTCCTGGTCTGTAGATGGTGTGGACTGTGTAGATGGTGTAGACTGTGTAGATGGTGTAGACTGTGTAGATGGTGTAGACTGTGGAGTCCTGGTCTGTAGATGGTGTACACTGTGGAGTCCTGGTCTGTAGATGGTGTAGACTTTGGAGTCCTGGTCTGTAGATGGTGTAGAGTGTGTAGATGGTGTAGACTGTGTAGATGGTGTAGACTGTGGAGTCCTGGCCTGACATGTTAGCTTTCCTGTGTTGTGTCATCCCCTTGGCCAGTGTCTGTTTGGTTTCTACAAGTCACGGCAATCCTCCTGGTACTTGCCAGCTACACTATATTGCTCTGTTTGTGTCAGGGGACCCGATCCTTGGGGTGGACTAACTTTTGGTGCAGCATATTTTGGGGTTTGAAAACAACTGAGATGCTGTGTTTTGAAAATACACGACTCAGCTTTTCTGATACTCCTGCCACATACGGGATCACCACTGGTTTACGCTTAGGCAGCTGTTGTCCTTCTCCTCTCTTGGATTGGCTGGTGCACTGTTTGGGCGTGAATAGTACTGTAAACAGTACACATGGCCTTTGAGGCTCTATTTAATGATCACACCGATATTTGCATATGAAACTGGTCATTGGTTTGGGTCGTTATGCCACTGTATCGTTTATAAGGGTGGGATACCTGCAGTCAGTTTAGGCTGAAGATGTCACTTAGTTGAGCGATGTAATGTTTCTCTCAATAACCGTTGTGTCCACATGAACTGATTCAGCCTTCTTTGATTTTCTTACCTGGATTATTGAGCATGCACCAACACACTTTCCAGTATACTTTCCCTTTTCTAAAGTACCACAGCAGGGTGAACTCTGTGGTGTTTTGCCACCTCAGTTCTAATATTCCCCCCCCCCATTAATTCAGCTATCACCACACCTTATCATAAGTGTAACCTGAGCACTGTAAATTCACTCTGCAGAAACCAATGGCAGGCCTCTATTCCGATAATCTCTCTCTTTTCCCCTCTCTCTCTCAGTCCCTGCCAGGCCAGACATGAAGTATGACTTGAGCATGACAGATTATCCATGGTGACTCTCCTGTCTTGTTTAGTGATATACATGGTAATGGTGACTTTATAACCCCTAATCCACTAATGGACCCTCATATACCAGTTTTACAGCAGCTCCAACAATCAGCAGCCCCTAAAACATACACTGATGACGCCACTGCCAGGCTGACCCCATAAAAGAATAAAAAATAAAAAGACTCCCTAATTGCCTTATAACCACACTTGTCTTAATCATCATCAAGAAGTTGCATTTTTACTTTCTGTACCAGTTTTTTAGTCTAAAGATTTCCTGTTCAGTAAACGTGTTTTCCTCCAAATCTCCCATGTGTTTCATAAAACATTTAACTGTGTCAGCAAAAAGCTGCAGGTCTGGGAAAGAAATGTTCCACATCGAGCCCCCTCAAGCCCTTGGTAACCTGTAAAAACTTCCTGATTTTCAGGAAAGCACAGCTCCCTTCTGTGTCCACCTGTGTGCATGGAGTGGAACTTAATTCACAGTCACCTCCTTCTGTGTTCTCCTCAGGTAAGGAGGAGAGAAGCTTTTTTCCCCCTTTTGAAACCCTCTTTGCTTTTGAATTTTCCTGTCTAACCTCTGTGGGCTTCCTTTTAATAGACTTTTTAGTCATTTCTTCATCCAACAGCACATCGTCCCCTTCCTCAAATACAGACTCTGCCACGCTAATGGCAGTCTATGCTATTTGCTTATTGAGACCACAATTCATATCTCGCCGAGCCAAGTTGATTTACTCCCTTTTCTCACTGTTTTCATTGTTTTAATTCTGTTCATCCTCCCGTACCTGCTCATGCTGGCCACCGACTTCTGCCTGCTCAAATCCTGTTACCTTCTCATTGTGATCACCTTTTTTGAACTGCTCATCCTGCGCACCACCCTCTCCCACCTGCTCAGTCTGTCTGTTTTCCTTATCTTTCCCAGCCTTGCACTTTCTTTTTCACAACCTGATCGTTTTCTCCTGCCCCTCGCTCCTCCGCCTCTTGTCTGCCCTGTGCCGGCACGGCAGCGTGGTCTCCAGCCAACATGACTAGCATCACCGCTACAATAATGCAGCACCAACTCTGATGACAGGCCATGTCATCCGCATGCCCAACACACGTCTCCCCAAACACATCCTGTACTCCCTGCTGAAGGAAGGTCAGTGAGCTCCCAGCATGCAAAAGAAACATTTCAAGGACAATATCAAGACCAGTCTGAAGAAATTCAACTTCACATTGAGCAACAGGGGACACACTGCACTGGGTAGACACTCCTGGAAGTAATCTGTGCAGGAAGGAGCTGCACGTCATGAAATGGAGCTCCGCTGATCCGCAGAGAAAAAGCGACGGCACCGCGAGGAGAGAGAAAAAGGCTCAACCACCACCACCAACCACCACTACTTTCCACTGTCCACACTGCACCAAAGTATGTGGATCGGCCCCTACAGCCATCTGAAGACCCACAAGTAGACGGAGAGGACAGTCATACTCGCTTTGAGTGACCGCCGATGATGAGGATGGTCATGATTCCCAAATGTCACTCCAATAAAGCACAGAGAAGTGGAAAAAAATCCAAAAATGGGAAAGAGAGTGAGAGTAACGGAGAGCGATAAAGAGAGAGGGTAGAAGGAGAGAGAAAGGAGAGAGAGTGTGGTGGACACGTGGACACGTGGACACGTGAACAGACACACATACATATATACATACATACTATATATACCCATATACCCATATACACATGCACATTTACATACTACTACACATACACACATACATACTACATATACTCAAACATATACACGCATATATATATACTTATATATGTGTGTGTGTGTGTGACATATACACATAATCCAGTGAGTCAAGTACATTCTTTATGAGACAGTACAAGCCTCTTTCATGCCATAAGCTATCATCAGCTGTCAATAAAATTATTTATTTATTATTTTTGATTTATTTTCAGCTGATGATTGTTTATGGCATTAAAAACAGGCTTGTACTGTCTCATAAAGAATTTACTTGACTCACTGGATTACTTTGCTCCCTATTTGTTGAGCACTTTCCCTACTGTTGAGTGTTTCTTTTAACAAAGTTATACACACATATGTAGTATACATACATGTGTAGTACATGTACTCTTATATACATATGCATGTATACATACTACATATACATATTCTCATACACGTACACATGTGAGACAGTTGTCCAAAATGAACCGCTAGGTGGTGCGCTTTCCTGTTTTGGGTTCCTGTATAGCTGGCCATACGTATTAGCTAAGTCGTACTTTCATATGCATTGTTTTATGTCTGTCGCATCTATTAAAATATGAGAACTAAAACTACCCACGCTGATTTGTTGATATTATTAGCTTATTAAGATGTTTTAAAACCAGATTAATGTGGGTCTGAGAAGCAGGTTGTTTTATCTTTGTCGGAAAAACAAGTCGTGTTCTTGTCGTGATTTTGGCTAGCGGTATCGGCACTAGCTTAGTTGCTACCTGCCTGTTTTCCGGCTTGCTTGGTTTTGTCTGTGCGCCGTGTATCTCACAGATGCCGCTAGGGGCGCCCTGTAGCCTACTAGGTCTGTCATGACAGACCGCTCGCCTCCTCTTTACGTGTCTATGGACACGCTTCTGCAAGTCACTTATACGTGTTCATTGACACGTATCTCACAGATGCCGCTAGGGGCGCCCTGTAGCCTACTAGGTCTGTCATGACAGACCGTTCGCCTCCTCTTTACGTGTCTATGGACACGCTTCTGCAAGTCACTTATACGTGTTCATTGACACGTATCTCACAGATGCCGCTAGGGGCGCCCTGTAGCCTGCTAGGTCTGTCATGACAGACCGCTCGCCTCCTCTTTACGTGTCTATGGACACGCTTCTGCAAGTCACTTATACGTGTTCATTGACACGTATCTCATAGATACCACTAGGGGCGCCCTGTAGCCTACTAGGTCTGTCATGACAGACCGGTCGCCTCCTCTTTACGTGTCTATGGACACGCTTCTGCAAGTCACTTATACGTGTTCATTGACACGTATCTCACAGATGCCGCTAGGGGCGCCCTGTAGCCTGCTAGGTCTGTCATGACAGACCGCTCGCCTCCTCTTTACGTGTCTATGGACACGCTTCTGCAAGTCACTTATACGTGTTCACTGACACGTATCTCACAGATGCCGCTAGGGGCGCCCTGTAGCCTACTAGGTCTGTCATGACCATGGTCATGACGCAATAGAATGTCAAAAATATTGAACAAAGATGGCGGAGCGATGCGAATGTTCTTAATATGTGAGTCGTAGCTAAATTTGCGAGGTTCCTAGACCCGTGATGGGTCTAGGAATAAGAGAACCTCGCCCCGTTTCTCTGCCACAAGGCACAGCCACCCTGAACACAACGCGGAGACCCCAACGGCGCTCACATAGTCTGTGTACAGGGCGCACACGCTGTGCGCACCGACGGACCACGCCCTCTCATAGTCCACGTGTACCAACGCATACCCAAGGCCTACATTTCCCACAACTTTTGCGCGCCGGTTTGCTTTTCCGCCGGAAGTTAGACTAAACAACATGGCGCTGTCCTCGACAGTTCTTCTTTGCAGCACAGCCAGGAAAGAAAAAGCGGGCGTAGGCAGGTGGTTCGTTCGACCTCTTACCGAAGGGAGGGGTGGAGAGGGGGAGCTCAGCATGTTGGTGAGGGATACGACAGGTGTGGATGAGGGGGAAACATCGTCCCCATGCGGTATATAAGTTGTAAAGCCACGGGTGTCCCACGAAATGCCCGTCGATATGGAGCCGTTCCATGCCGAGCCATGTTTTGTGTGACACCGGTACGCGAACGCGATTGGACTCGGTTCACGTTGGTCCACGCGGAAAAGGGCGCCACTGCGCATGCGATGGTAAAGAAAAATGGACGCCGAGAAGACAGGCTGTGTGAAGAGGTCCCCCCCCTCGTCTTTATAAGTCGTCATTAAAACCGGATGTGCACACATTCATGGAAGGAAATTGCCGAGACTTCGGGGAAAGAAGAAGGTGTGTGCGGACATGTTGCCCGGAAATACGTAACGGCGAGCTACTGCGCATGCGCGAAACGCTTATTCCAAGCGGACTTGAGTAAGTAGTATAAGGAGAAGTGGGGGGTGAGAGAGAATGAATTCTGGGTTACGCACACACACAGACACACAACACACACACACACCCTGAGAGGCAGACGGCCTGGCCGTGGCGTTGTGGTGTCTGTTGTGTGTACTTCAGACCTTCAGGTTGTACTGATGGCAGTAGAGTCCCTGAGTCATCAAACCCAAACAATACACAGCAGAGAGCGGGGGAGGGAGGGAGGGAGGGAAGGAGGGAGCGGTGGAGAGAAGAGGAAAGGAAAGGAGGGAAGAGAAGATGGTTGGATAGAAAAGAGGGCAGGAGAAGAGGGGGGGGGTGGAAAAGAGAGGGAAGGAGGGGTAGACTGCAAAATAAAGAGCAGCTTAATAAGGTATTTTATCTTGTTCTGAGTCTCGTTAGGCTTATTTCAAGATGTTTCTATAAAACTGTTCTTCCACTGGCACAGATGCTGCTCGCCTCATAAAGTACAAAACAAGTCGTTGGAGCTGATCTTTCTCTTTCAGAGCGAAGGCCTTGAAACAAGTCCCATACAATCCTGAAACAAACACGCCTTCTTTAAAGAGGCGATGCTGAAGTAAAGCAGTATGAGACGTAAGACGAGACGAAACACCGACGAGCTTCCTGAACCCTAGCTGGTCTTGACCTTCAGCGCCGATGTGGGCCGGGGATTTAGCTTGCAGAGCTCCTGATGCCCCTTGTCCTTTTAGAAGTTTGGGTAACACTTTAGTATGGGGAACGTAGTCACCATTAATTAGCTGCTTATTAGCATGCAAATTAGCAACATATTGGCTCTTAATTGGTCATTATTACGTACTCATTAATGCCTTATTCTGCATGGCCTTATTCTACAACCAGTAAGCCATTAACTATGAGTTTTCCCTCTATGACCTCAGAAGTATTGCTTATTAGTAGTACCATCTCAATATGCTTTGCTTAGTATGGCCTTTATAAGGTGGTAGTACCACAAGAAGAGTTATTCTCCCTTACTAACACTTAATGAATATGCTCTGTTCTTACATAACAACACACACAACTACAAGTGTTCATAGTGTTACATTACTCTAAATTAAGTTTTTTTTACTTAGAACATGTTCCCCATACTAAAGTGACATCTTGATCATTACTAATTCACTAGTAATTAAGTGTTTGTTACTTAGAATATGTTCCCCATACTAAAGTGACATCTTGATCATGACTAATTCACTAGTAATTCAGTTTCTGTTACTTAGAACATGTTCCCCATACTAAAGTGACATCTTGATCATTACTAATTCACTAGTAATTAAGTTTTTGTTACTTAGAATATGTTCCCCATACTAACGTGACATCTTGATCATGACTAATTCACTAGTAATTAAGTGTTTGTTACTTAGAACATGTTCCCCATACTAAAGTGACATCTTGATCATGACTAATTCACTAGTAATTCAGTTTCTGTTACTTAGAACATGTTCCCCATACTAAAGTGGCATCTTGATCATTACTAATTCACTAGTAATTAAGTTTTTGTTACTTAGAATATGTTCCCCATACTAAAGTGACATCTTGATCATGACTAATTCACTAGTAATTCAGTTTCTGTTACTTAGAATATGTTCCCCACGCTAAAGTGTTACCGAAGTTTCCTCCTACCTCTTCTCGCTTTACCTCTGTTTATTTCCACCTCGTTGTAACTTCCTCCCCTGTTTTTACCCTCCTGTCTCTACGCTTTACCATCTCCCCCTCTTCTCTCAGCTCATGTGTTCCTCTCCGTCACCAACAGCGAAGATGGGACGTTTTAACGAATCCAAAGAAGGTTGCATCAGTTCATCAGCTCAGAGTGAAACTAGCAGGTACTCAGCCCAGCAGAGCCTGAATCCCAACCAAAACTCAAAACCACTTACCAACCGACTGCAACCTTCGATGTTCAGCATCAGAGCCTGTTCTGCTGGGTTTAGGTCAGTCTCCCTTATTTTTATTTTTTTGGACCCCTCCCCTTTTTCTCCTAATTGTACTTGGCCAATTACCCCACGCTTCCGAGCCGTCCCGGTCGCTGCTCCACCCCCCCTGCCGATCCGGGGGAGGGCTGCGGACTACCACAGGCCTCCTCCCATACATGTGGAGTCGCCAGCCGCTTCTTTTCACCTGACAGTGAGGAGTTTCAAGATGGAGATGGTGTGGACATGGGTGGAGGAGAGATGCTGGGTATATTGGGAGAAGGATGCTGAATATGGAGCTGCCAGGGAAGAGGAGAAGAGGAAGGCCAAAGAGGAGGTTTATGGATGTGGTGAGGGAGGTCATGCAGGTGGCTGGTGTGACAGAGGAAGATGCAGAGGACAGGAAGAGATGGAGACGGATGATCCGCTGTGGCGCCCCCTAACGGGAGCAGCTGGAAGTAGTAGTAGTAGTAGTAGTAGTAGTAGTGAGGAGTTTCACCAGGGGCACGTTGCACGTGGGAGGATCACGCATCACGCTATTCCCCCCAGTCCCCCCCCCCAACAGGCGCCCTGACCGACCAGAGGAGGCGCTAGTGCAGTGACCAGGACACATACCCACATCTGGCTTCCCACCCGCAGGCACAGCCAATTGTGTCTCCAGGGACGCCCGACCAAGCCGGAGGTAACACGGGGATTTGAACCGGCGATCCCCATGTTGGTGGGCAACGGAATAGACCACCACGGCACCCGGACGCCCCTTAATCTCTCATAAGCTGTTAGTGAAAATCCCGCCCCCGTCTGATTTTCACAACAAAGGACGCAATAGAGGGCGTGAAGTACAGACTGGGGGTGGGGGGGTGGGGGTGGGGGGGGTCTAAGAGTACAGCTGTCACCAAAGCTGTGATAGCAAACATTCTCAAATCCTCTGTGAACAGTACACATGGCCATCGAGACTCTTAAGTTCAGGGCTGGGCAGTCGTATCCAGAAAGGGCCGGTGTGGGTGCAGGTTTTTGTTCCAGCCAAGCAGTTACACACCTGATCCCCCTAACCAACCAGGAGGGTCTCTGCTGAGGAACCTGACTGGGAGACACAGGTGTGTCACTGCTCGGCTGGAACAAAAACCTGCACCTTTCTGGATAAGACCCCTGCTTATTGTTCACAGCTGTTTGCATATGAGACCGGTCGTTGGTTTGGGTCGTTATGCCACTGTATTGTTTATAAGGGTGGGGGGGGTACCTGAAGTCAGGTGAGACTGAGGAGGTCACTTAGATGATGATGACACGTGTCTCTCAGTAAACGTTGTGTCCAGATGAACTGATTCACCTTCTTTCATTTTGTGACCTGGATTATTGAGCAGCATCAAGACATTTTAAAAAACTGGCCTTGCCCCTGTCCTCGCCCCTGGTCTCGCCCCTGTCCTCGCCCCTGGTCTCGCCCCTGGTCTCGCCCCTGTCCTTGCCCCTGGTCTCGCCCCTGTCCTCGCCCCTGTCCTCGCCCCTGTCCTCGCCCCTGGTCTCGCCCCTGTCCTCGGCCCTGTCCTCACCCCTGTCCTCGCCCCTGGTCTCGCCCCTGTCCTCACCCCTGGTCTCGCCCCTGGTCTCGCCCCTGTCCTTGCCCCTGGTCTCGCCCCTGTCCTCGCCCCTGTCCTCGCCCCTGGTCTCGCCCCTGTCCTCGGCCCTGTCCTCACCCCTGTCCTCGCCACTGGTCTCGCCCCTGGTCTCGCCCCTGTCCTCGCCCCTGTCCTCGCCCCTGGTCTCGCCCCTGTCCTCGCCCCTGTCTTTGCCCCTGGTCTCGCCCTGTCCTCGCCCCTGTCCTCGCCCCTGTCCTCGCCCCTGTCCTCGCCCCTGGTCTCGCCCCTGTCCTCGCCCCTGTCTTTGCCCCTGGTCTCACCCCTGTCCTCGCCCCTGTCTTCGCCCCTGGTCTCGCCCTGTCCCCGCCCCTGTCCTCGCCCCTGTCCTCGCCCCTGGTCTCGCCCTGTCCTCGCCCCTGGTCTCGCCCCTGGTCTCGCCCTGTCCTCGCCCCTGGTCTCGCCCCTGTCCTCGCCCCTGTCCTCGCGCCTGGCCTCTTCCCTGGCCTCTCCCCTGGTCTCGCCCCTGGTCTCGCCCCTGTCCTCGCCCCTGCTCTCGCCCCTGCCCTCGCCCTGTCCTCGCCCCTGTCCTCGCCCCTGTCCTCGCCCCTGGTCTCGCCCCTGTCCTCGCCCCTGGCCTGTCCCCTGGTCTCACCCCTGTCCTCGCCCCTGCCCTCGCCCTGCCCTCTCCCCTGGCCTCTCCCCTGGCCTCTCCCCTGTCCTCGCCCCTGGCCTCTGTATCTTCTGTAACGTATGAGTTGATGCTAAGTTTGTACCTTTATAAGCTAAACATATAAGATGTAAAACAACCATCCTCTTTTCTTTCTAGTAACTTAGGTAAAAGCAAACCCAGGCCCAGCAGCGCATCGGTTGGTGTTCTGGGGGAAGTGCGGTGGTTTAGCCGAAGTGCATTTTGTGCAAATCCAAAGAACACTTACTTTAAAATGTCAGGCCTCCTTTATCTCCAGCAGCAAGCAGCGAGGAAAGAAAGGCCGTGTGAGGCTCAGCGAGGCTATTGTGCAGCAAGATGTTATCAGGGTGTGAGTCAGAACAGAACATTTAGCTCCTACAGGCGGTGAATTATGGCTCTGTAGGGTTCATACCCCGACTCTCCCAGACTCCTGCAGAAGGACGACTTGCTCCACATTGTCGAACCTGTTTCTATAAATATCAGCAGCCGTGGTCACCTTTCAAATTCCACGTCTTTGCCTTTATTAAGTTTTACATCACCAACTTTATGAGGCCCAGCCCTGTGCCCCCCCCCCAATTCCCCCCCCCGCCCCCAGTTCATCATCTCTCGGCACCGCAAGTGGGAGCTAAACATCAGCCCCCTCATCAGAAAGCACGGGAAGTACCTCCTGCGGCAGCCGCAGAAATGCCACCCACCCCAGGAAGTGATGGGGAACTTCTACACCTCTATCACGGAGTCCATCCTGACCTCCGTCATCACGGTCTGCTATGCTGCCGGCACCACCGGGGACCAGGGCAGGCTGCAGCGTGTCGTCGGCTGGGCGGAGAAGGTGATTGGTCCATTAGGACCAAAACCTCACACCACAACAACAGTTTCTGCCCTGTTGCAGGTGGGCTAATTAACAGGCCGCCCGCTGACAACACTCTCACTCTCACTTTGCCATTTACATCTTTGTTTTTTCTAGATCTGTTTTATATATATATATATATATATATATATATATATATACATACACACACAAACACACACACATACATACATGAGTGTGTACTTTTGTATATATTTTTTCACGTACTTATTTTCTTTATTTTTATTTCAGCTTAATTTATTCTGTGTACCCACAACGCCAAACTAAAGCCCTACTGCCCTTAATGCACGTGGCAGTAAAACAATGTCTGATTCTGATTACATGAATACTTTATATAAATACTTTATATGAAGACTTTATATGAATACTTTATATAAATACTTTATATGAAGACTTTATATGAATACTTTATATGAAGAATTTATATAAATACTTTATATGAATACTTTATATGAATACTTTATATGAAGACTTTATATAAATACTTTATATGAATACTTTATATAAATACTTTATATGAATACTTTATATGAATACTTTATATGAAGACTTTATATAAATACTTTATATGAATACTTTATATGAATACTTTATATAAATACTTTATATGAAGACTTTATATGAATACTTTATATGAAGAATTTATATAAATACTTTATATGAATACTTTATATGAAGACTTTATATAAATACTTTATATGAATACTTTATATGAATACTTTATATGAAGACTTTATATAAATACTTTATATGAAGACTTTATATGAATACTTTATATAAATACTTTATATGAAGACTTTATATGAATACTTTATATGAATACTTTATATAAATACTTTATATAAATATATATTTATATAATATTTTGAGTGTCGCAGTGACCGACCAATCAAATCAGATCCTGTTATTCGAAATAAAACAGATTCGGGTCCTGATTGTTGGGCTGTTGTTGGTGAAATTGTTTGTAATTGTTCTCCTGATGGCCGATGTCTCAGACACCCTGCTTGGACTAATTAGCGTGCCCAGGAGAAATGATATTAAGTGGGGTGTGAGTATTATTATGATCAGTGTAAAACAAATGACCCTGTGACCACCAGATACACTCAAAAGACAGGAAGTAAAATATACTTAAAAATGTGTGTGACTCCACGTAGCTGTGTTAAGTACCTCCGAAGCAGCTCCAGGAATTAGACATGACTCAGCCCAGTTGCATGGAACCGCTGGACGTAACATTTTTAAGGAAGTCCATCATGTCATTTTTTTCAGTGCAATCCAGTATCCGGAGTACTGTGTGAAATACCATTAAGTTAGACATACAGTACGTGAACTCTATGAATGAGTGTCACTACTCTTCCGATCTACGGTGCATTATGGTGCACGAAGAGTTTTTGGAACATGGACAAACCCTCGTTTAAATCCCTAAAACACATATCGATATTAATCACGCTTACTTATGCAAAGATGACGTGTTTAAAACTCAACTGAGGTCCATCACGTTGAACTGTTTGGCAATGCAGAATGTGATATTGTAGCAAATTCGGGGGGCAACGACAGGAACCGCCGCAGCCGGGACGCGAACCCTCGACTACCCTTTAGTCGAGCGGTTAGCGATGTCTCCCGCGGTGCAGGAGGTACGGGTTCGCGTCCTGGCCGCGGCGGTTGCTGTGGTTGCTCCCCGAATTCGCTACATTGGTGTCAGAAGTGGGATGCGCGCGGATTATTTTGGGGGGGGATTTTGCATGTATTGCGCCGGAAATGGAGTTTGGAAAGTGGGAGAAGTAGCATGTAGCCAAATAAGACCAAGTAACCACAAGTTTCTCTGAACATGAGGTCCGAAATATTTGAGGTGGTATTATTTGAAAACTGCTTTCTCGTTTGATATTGTAGCAAATTCGGGGGGCCGCCACAGGAACCGCCGCAGCCACAGGAACCGCCGCAGCCACAGGAACCGCCGCAGCCACAGGAACCGCCGCAGCCACAGGAACCGCCGCAGCCACAGGAACCGCCGCAGCCACAGGAACCGCCGCAGCCACAGGAACCGCCGCAGCCACAGGAACCGCCGCAGCCACAGGAACCGCCGCAGCCACGGGAACCGCCGAAGCCACGGGAACCGCCGCAGCCACAGGAACCGCCGCAGCCAGGACGCGAACCCGTGGCCCCCGCACCGCGGGAGACATCGCTAACCACTCGACTAAAGGGAAGCGCGTCCCTGCGCTTCAGCATACCAGCATCAGAAGCACGTGCACCTAGAGGCGTGAGGGAGCTGGTATGCTGAAGCGCAGGGCCACGCTTCCCGAAGGGGAGGTAGTGTAATGGCCACGAATGAATAGACTAGCTAGCCCTTGGCTAGCGGGTCGGACCCTTTAGTTGACTGGTTAACATAGTCGCCGGTGGTGCGGTAGACCAGGGTTCACATCCCGGCTGCGGTGGTTCTCGGCTGCCCCCTGAATTCACTACAGTATTTTGTCTACACGGTGGCGCAGTGGTTAGTTAGCAGGGTTGCCTCACAGCAAAAAGGTCCTGGGCTCGAGGAAAGGGGCGTGAGGAAGGGGGCGTGAGGAAAGAGGCGTGAGGAAAGAGGCGTGAGGAAAGAGGCGTGTGGAAAGGGGCGTGTGGAAAGGGGCGTGAGGAAAGAGGCGTGTGGAAAGGGGCGTGAGGAAAGGGGTGAGGAACGGGGTGTGAGGAAGGGGGCGTGAGGAACGGGGTGTGAGGAAAGGGGCGTGAGGTAAGGGGGTCATCAGACGTTGTACAGCAGGTAGCTGTGGTTGTGAAGCCCTCGGTCTCTGACATGTGATTGAGGGCTAAAACCGACCTGACACGACTTGACTTCATCCTTGTTTTTGAAATGTTGTTGTCTTGATCTGGTAAAACTTTAAGTATGTTGTTTCGTGGAGGCCTCCTGGAGAGCCAGCCGTACTGTTGGCAGCGGCGTCGTAGTGGGGGGGGGGGGCTACCAGGGCCCAGAAAGGGGGGGGCGCTCGGGAAGCCTGGAATTAAAAGTTTGTTTTGGTTTGCAAATTTTTATTTCTAACTAATTAGTGTCATAACTTAAGTTAAAACTGGCTCAATACTTCGTTTGAGGGACTTTAAGAAAATAGTGGAGGCTCTCTGAGGCCCCTCTCACCCCTCTCTGAGGCCCCTCTCACCCCTCTCTGAGGCCCCTCTCACCCTTTACAAAAGGTGCTTCTCTCAATGCAGCTCATCTAGTCCTGTCGCGAGCGACTGCTGATACAAGCACGAGTACAGAGTCATTTTTTCAGTCACTGCAAAGATAGTTAAGTTAAGGTGGGTTTAAGTTAGGTTAAGGTTAAGGTTAGGTTAGGTTAAGTTAAGTTAAAGTTAGGTTAAGGTTAGGTTGAGTTAGGTTAAGTTAGATTAAGTTAAGGTGAGGTTAAGTTAAGGTGAGGTTAAGTTAAGGTTAGGTTAAGGTAATGTTAAGTTAGGTTAAGTTAGGTTAAATTAAGTTAAGGTGAGGTTAAGTTAGGTTAAGTTAAGGTGAGGTTAAGTTAGGTTAAATTAAGTTAAGTTAAGGTGAGGTTAAGTTAGGTTAAGTTAAGTTAAAGTTAGGTTAAGTTAGGTTAAGGTTAGGTTGAGTTAGGTTAAGTTAGATTAAGTTAAATTAAGTTAAGGTGAGGTTACGTTAAGTTAGGTTAAGGTTAGGTTAAGGTGATGTTAAGTTAGGTTAAGTTAAGTTAGGTTCAGTTAGGTTAAGGTGATGTTAAGTTACGTTAGGTTAAGTTAAGTTAGGTTCAGTTAGGTTAAATTAAGTTAAGGTGAGGTTAAGTTAGGTTAAGTTAAGTTAAGGTGATGTTAAGTTAGGTTAAATTAAGTTAAGGTGACGTTAAGTTAGGTTAAGTTAAGGTGATGTTAAGTTAAGGTGAGGTTAAGTTAGGTTAAATTAAGTTAAGTTAAGGTGATGTTAAGTTAGGTTAAATTAAGTTAAGTTAAGGTGATGTTAAGTTAGGTTAAGTTAAGTTAAGGTGATGTTAAGTTAGGTTAAGTTAAGGTGATGTTAAGTTAGGTTAAGTTAAGTTAAATTAAGTTAAGGTGAGGTTAAGTTAGGTTAAATTAAGTTAAGTTAAGGTGATGTTAAGTTAAGTTAAGGTGAGGTTAAGTTAGGTTAAGTTAAGTTAGGTTCAGCTAAGTTAGGTTCAGTTAGGTTAAATTAAGTTAAGGTGAGGTTAAGTTAGGTTAAATTAAGTTAAGGTGAGGTTCAGTTAGGTTAAGTTAGGTTAAGTTAAGGTGAGGTTAAGTTAGGTTAAGGTGAGGTTAAGTTAGGTTAAGTTAGGTTAAATTAAGTTAAGTTAAGGTGATGTTAAGTTAGGTTAAGTTAAGTTAAGGTGATGTTAAGTTAGGTTAAGTTAAGTTAAATTAAGTTAAGGTGAGGTTAAGTTAGGTTAAATTAAGTTAAGTTAAGGTGATGTTAAGTTAAGTTAAGGTGAGGTTAAGTTAGGTTAAGTTAAGTTAGGTTCAGCTAAGTTAGGTTCAGTTAGGTTAAATTAAGTTAAGGTGAGGTTAAGTTAGGTTAAATTAAGTTAAGGTGAGGTTCAGTTAGGTTAAGTTAGGTTAAGTTAAGGTGAGGTTAAGTTAGGTTAAGGTGAGGTTAAGTTAGGTTAAGTTAGGTTAAATTAAGTTAAGTAAAGGTGATGTTAAGTTAGGTTAAGTTAAGGTGATGTTAAGTTAGGTTAAGTTAAGTTAAATTAAGTTAAGGTGAGGTTAAGTTAGGTTAAATTAAGTTAAGTTAAGGTGATGTTAAGTTAAGTTAAGGTGAGGTTAAGTTAGGTTAAGTTAAGTTAGGTTCAGCTAAGTTAGGTTCAGTTAGGTTAAATTAAGTTAAGGTGAGGTTAAGTTAGGTTAAATTAAGTTAAGGTGAGGTTCAGTTAGGTTAAGTTAGGTTAAGTTAAGGTGAGGTTAAGTTAGGTTAAGGTGAGGTTAAGTTAGGTTAAGTTAGGTTAAATTAAGTTAAGTTAAGGTGATGTTAAGTTAAGTTAAGTTAAGGTGAGGTTAAGTTAGGTTAAGAGATTAATGTACTGTGGTTGTAAATAATATACAGTACGCTAGAACTCCAAAAGGTGATGCGTGAGAGACACAAGAGGAAAGGGGCCCACAGAGACTGCTTATGTATAGGGCCCAGAACTTTGTGCTACACCCCCGACTGTGGGGCAACAGCTGGCGTGGGCCATGTGCCCCACAGTTCCTCGAGATGAAGACAGGATGTTGCCGAATGCCTCCTAGAGTCGAGACAGCGGCTGGAGATGTTCCTGAGGGCACGATGACCAGATGTCTCGGTGCCACAACTGAGGACGGCGGGCTGTCACCAGCCATTAATCCCCGACTTCCTTTCTCTTCTCTCATTAGTTCTTTTTAAGCCGTCTAGCTGAGCTCTGGTCTGTTTTTCCAGTCGCTGTTCTCCGTTTGAGTTTTGTTTGGGCCCATCTTTGGAGTTTATCCTTGTGTTTACTGGCTGTTGGCAGCAGTGATGCAGGATTTCGGCCTTGGCGTGACTGCAGCACATCTTCCTCAGCAGTTCGTCACCAGCAGCCAGACCAGAAGGCTGCGGTAAGACACGCCATGGCACTGCTAGGAGAGCTAATGCCTGTGTGTAACAATGTTGCGGTAAAGTCAACTGCTATGTGGTCACACGTGTGCTGAATGTGTGTTTAATGTGTGTTTCATGACGACTTTCACTGTGACCGAGTTCAGCCGAGGCCCTCCATAAAAGAGAAGAGAAGATAAGAAAGAATGGGACAAGAGAAGAGAAGAAAGAACGAGACAAGAGAAGAGAAGATGAGAAAGGATGAGACAAGAGAAGAGAAGATGAGAAAGAATGAGACAAGAGAAGAGAAGAAAGAATGGGACAAGAGAAGAGAAGAAAGAACGAGACAAGAGAAGAGAAGATGAGAAAGGATGAGACAAGAGAAGAGAAGATGAGAAAGAATGAGACAAGAGAAGATAAGAAAGAATGGGACAAGAGAAGAGAAGAAAGAACGAGACAAGAGAAGAGAAGATGAGAAAGGATGAGACAAGAGAAGAGAAGATGAGAAAGAATGAGACAAGAGAAGAGAAGAGAAGAGAAGAAAGAATGAGACGAGAGAAGAGAAGATAAAGAATGAGACAAGAGAAGACAAGAGAAGAAAGAGACAAGAGAAGAGAAGAGAAGAAAGAATGAGATAAGAGAAGAGAAGAGAAGAAAGAATGAGACAAGAGAAGAGAGGAAAGAATGAGACAAGAGAAGAGAAGATGAGAAAGAATGAGACAAGAGAAGAGAAGATGAGAAAGAATGAGACAAGAGAAGAGAAGAAAGAATGAGACGAGAGAAGATAAGAAAGAATGAGACGAGAGAAGAGAAGAAAGAATGAGACAAGAAAAGAGAAGATGAGAAAGAATGAGACAAGAGAAGAGAAGAGAAGAAAGAAGGACACAAGAGAAGAGAAGAAAGAATGAGACGAGAGAAGAGAAGAGAAGAAAGAATGAGACAAGAGAAGAGAAGAAAGAATGAGACGAGAGAAGAGAAGATGAGAAAGAATGAGACAAGAGAAGAGAAGAGAAGAAAGAATGAGACAAGAGAAGAGAAGAGAAGAGAGGAATGAGACGAGAGAAGAGAAGAGAAGAAAGAATGAGACAAGAGAAGAGAAGAAAGAATGAGACGAGAGAAGAGAAGATAAGAAAGAATGAGACAAGAGAAGAGAAGAGAAGAAAGAATGAGACAAGAGAAGAGAAGAGAAGAAAGAATGAGACAAGAGAAGAGAAGAGAAGAATGAGATAAGAGAAGAGAAGAATGAGATAAGAGAGAAGAGAAGAAAGACAAGAGAAGAGAAGAATGAGACAAGAAAGGAGAAGAGAAGAAAGAATGAGACAAGAGAAGAGAAGAATGAGATAAGAGAGAAGAGAAGAAAGACAAGAGAAGAGAAGAGAAGAGAAGAATGAGACAAGAAAGGAGAAGAGAAGAAAGAGACAAGAGAAGAGAAGAGAAGAATGAGATAAGAGAAGAGAAGAAAGAATGAGACGAGAGAAGAGAAGAGAAGAATGAGATAAGAGAAGAGAAGAAAGAATGAGACGAGAGAAGAGAAGAGAAGAAAGAATGAGACGAGAGAAGAGAAGAGAAGATAAGAATGAGACAAGAGAAGAGAAGAAAGAAAGAGACAAGAGAAGAGAAGATAAGAGAAGAAAGAATGAGACAAGAGAAGAGAAGAAAGAATGAGACAAGAGAAGAGAAGAGAAGAATGAGATAAGAGAAGAGAAGAAAGAATGAGACGAGAGAAGAGAAGAGAAGAAAGAATGAGACAAGAGAAGAGAAGAGAAGAATGAGATAAGAGAAGAGAAGAAAGAATGAGACGAGAGAAGAGAAGAGAAGAATGAGATAAGAGAAGAGAAGAAAGAATGAGACGAGAGAAGAGAAGAGAAGAAAGAATGAGACGAGAGAAGAGAAGAGAAGAATGAGACAAGAGAAGAAAGAGACAAGAGAAGAGGTCTCAGACAGGATGCGGCTACACAAGATGGGGATCGTTAAAACAGTTCAGAGGGAAAATATAAAAATATGTTTTGTTTGTTTGTTTTTTTGTAGCCTCCCCCCTTTTCTCCCCAACTGTACCTGTCCAACTACCCCACTCTTCCGAGCCGTCCCGGTCGCTGCTCCACCCCCTCTGCTGATCCTGGGAGGGCTGCAGACTACCACACGTGGAGTCACCAGCCGCTTCTTTTCACCTGACAGTGAGGAGTTTCACCAGGGGGGCGTAGCGCGTGGAAGGATCACGCTATTCCCCCCAGTTCTCCCTCCCACCGACCAGAGGAGGCGCTGGTGCAGCGACTAGGACACATACCCACATCCGGCTTCCCACCCGCAGACACGGCCAATTGTGTCTGTAGGGACGCCTGACCAAGCCGGTGGTAACACGGGGATTCGAACTGGCGATCCTCCTGTTGGTAGGCACCGTAATAGACCACCACGCCACCCATACGCCCCGGGAAAGATGTCTGAATGTGTTTGGTTTTTACACTTCCTTTTGCCTTCATTGCAAGACGCCGATGTACTTGTAAACCGGAACACACCAGAAGACTTAGAGTCCTGATCGACTGGGGAAAGACTCGGCATCACACATTCAACAACTGTCTCACAGATGACAGTCGTCAACAAAACGCTGGTTATGACTGCCGTCACAGAGGAGCAAACACTTGTTAATGAGCCATATTCCAGTGGTGGTAATCAAACACGTTTGATCAGGTGGCAGTAATTTGAATCTTAAACCTCCGAACAGTACAAGATAACATGCACAATAATGAAGTGGAATCGGTAATGTATATATATACATATACGTATACATATACACCCACTGGCCACTTTATTAGGTACACCTTGCTAGTACCGGGTTGGACCCCCTTTTGCCTTCAGAACTGCCTTAATCCTTCGTGGCATAGATTCAACAAGGTACTGGAAACATTCCTCAGAGAGTTTGGTCCATATTAACATGATAGCATCACGCAGTTGCTGCAGATTTGTCGGCTGCACATCCATGATGCGAATCTCCCGGTCCACCACATCCCAAAGGTGCTCTATTGGATTGAGATCTGGTGACTGTGGAGGCCATTTGAGTAGTGAACTCATTGTCATGTTCAAGAAACCAGTCTGAGATGATTCGAGCTTTATGACATGGTGCGTTATCCTGCTGGAAGTAGCCATCAGAAGATGGGAACACTGTGGTCATAAAGGGATGGACATGGTCAGCAACAATACTCAGGTAGGCTGTGGCGTTGACACGATGCTCAATTAGTACTAAGGGGCCCAAAGTGTGCCAAGAAAATATCCCCCACACCATTACACCACCACCACCAGCCTGAACCGTTGATACAAGGCAGGATGGATCCATGCTTTCATGTTGTTGACGCCAAATTCTGACCCTACCATCCGAATGTCGAAGCAGAAATCGAGACTCATCAGACCAGGCAACGTTTTGCAATCTTCTATTGTCCAATTTTGGTGAGCCTGTGCGAATTGTAGCCTCAGTTTCCTGTTCTTAGCTGACAGGAGTGGCACCCAGTGTGGTCTTCTGCCGCTGTAGCCCATCTGCCTCAAGGTTCGATGTGTTGTGCGTTCAGAGATGCTCTTCTGCATACCTCGGTTGTAATGAGTGGTTATTTGAGTTACTGTTGCCTTTCTATCAGCTCGAACCAGTGTGGCCATTCTCCTCTGACCTCTGACATCAACAAGGCATTTTCGCCCACAGAACTGCCGCTCACTGGATATTTTCTCTTTTTCGGACCATTCTCTGTAAACCCTAGAGATGGTTGTGGTGAAAATCCCAGTAGATCAGCAGTTTCTGAAATACTCAGACCAGCCCGTCTGGCACCAACAACCATGCCACGTTCAAAGTCACTTAAATCACCTTTCTTCCCCATTCTGATGCTCGGTTTGAACTGCAGCAGATCGTCTTGACCATGTCTACATGCCTAAATGCATTGAGTTGCTGCCATGTGATTGGCTGATTAGAAATTTGCGTTAACGAGCAGTTGGACAGGTGTGCCTAATAAAGTGGCCGGTGAGTGTATATATATCTTTTTCTTTGTAACTTGTTGCGTGTTGTTACATATGACAATGGCAGTGCTGTCCGATACGTTCTATGTCTTCCTGTAGCTGTTGTGTAAAGGTCAGCACTTCAGCAGTCTTCGTTTGGTGAGCATGGGGCCCGGCAGTGTTCCTTTAACCAAGTGAGCAGTTGAAAACGCTCACTTGTTCAACTCGCTTTCGGTACTGAGCCGTGGGGCAGGACCACGTTAGCCCCATGCTGAGAGCAGCCAATGAAACAACAGAATGAATGACGCACATCAAGACGTTTAGTAACCACTGTTGACGGTATCGGCGTTGCTACACAGCTACACGCAGGACCATTTAACACCATGGGGCAACAGAGGTTAAGTGCACTTGCTATGCTACTGTAGCGAATACAGGGGGCAGCTGGGAAGCGAACCCGGGTCTCCCGCACCACTGGCGGGAGACCCGGGTCCGCCCAGTTAGCCAAGGGCTAGCGAGTCTACTGATTACACTACCCCACCCCTTCTGGAGGCGCGCCCCTGTACTTCAGCATACCAGCTCCCTCACACCTCTGGGGACAAGCACTTCCGATTGCCTCACGGTCGGCTTCGCTAACCAGTCAACTAAAGGGTCCGACCAGTTAGCCAAGAGCTAGCGAGTCTAGTGATTACACTACCCCACCCCTTCTGGAGGCGCGCCCCCGCGCTTCAGCATACCAGCTCCCTCACACCTCTGGGGACAAGCACTTCCGATTGCCTCACGGTCGGCTGCGCTAACCAGTCAACTAAAGGGTCCGACCAGTTAGCCAACGGGCTAGCGAGTCTAGTGATTACACTACCCCACCCCTTCTGGAGGCGCGCCCCCGCGCTTCAGCATACCAGCTCCCTCACACCTCTGGGGACAAGCACTTCCGATAGCCTCACGGTCGGCTGCGCTAACCAGTCAACTAAAGGGTCCGACCAGTTAGCCAACGGGCTAGCGAGTCTAGTGATTACACTACCCCACCCCTTCTGGAGGCGCGCACCCGCGCTTCAGCATACCAGCTCCCTCACACCTCTGGGGACAAGCACTTCCGATAGCCTCACGGTTGGCTGCGCTAACCAGTCAACTAAAGGGTCCGACCAGTTAGCCAACGGGCTAGCGAGTCCAGTCATCTGTGATCGTTACACTATCAACTGAAAATGAATTCATTCATGGACTGGTGGACGTGGACAGAAAAGTCATTGACAAGTTTGCCCGGATGAGAGCTCGTCGTGCATGTCTTGTTTTCCAGCAGTGAACGTGACTGGTGAGCTCATTTTGCATCACTACAGGGCGTGCTAGTTTGGCTGCAGGTTCAGGCCTGCAAAGCAACCCCTGTTCCAATGTCTCGCTTTGGATGTGTTATTATAGTTGCAGCCCACAATGATCGTACACTGCTTGAAAGCTTTGGGATGTAATACGATGCTGTAGAACAAGGCAATATACCAGTTGTGTGGCATCAAGTGCCGTTATTGATGATGTCACTGTTACTGATGATGTCACTCATATCCCTGTCTCCACTTCCGCTAACCCCTGCCCCGCCTTACATTAATGTGTGCACTTGAAGAGAGAGCAAAGAAAGAAAGCCACTTTATTTGTCACTGTGCAGTCAGAATGAAATGTGTCCTCTGCATGTCACCATCCTGTTGTACAGGAGCAGAGGGCACCCGGGGACCAACTCCAGTTCTACTTCCCATTGCCTTGCTCAGTGGCACAGGCAGGAGTATTAACCCTAACATGCATGTCTTTTTGATGGTGGGAGGAAACCGGAGCACCCGGAGGAAACCCACGCAGACACGGGGAGAACAGGCCAACTCCACACAGGCAGGACCTGGGACGGCCTGGAGTTCGAACCCAGGACCTTCTTGCTGCGAGGCAACAGTGCTGACCATTGATGAGGTGTGTTTAGATTCATTGAGCAAGTAGGTTTGCATGTAGTTTCATTGACGAGTCAGGTGCTGCCCTACAGAGGTTATCGTGCCCCACCAGGCCAGAGACCAGATCAGGGTCATACTGGGCCGGCCCAGTTTGAGTCACGTTGTAGTAAATGTGCATATTTCACTTTGTAAAGCCATCAACTCCAAGTCCACTGCTAAGTCCACTTCCAAGCTCTTTGCTGACAAGGCCGCTGACGCCAAACCTGAGTCCACGACAACAAGGTGGAATTCCAAAGTGCGTCTTTTGGCCTCCCATTCACGCCAAACCAACATGCCGGCACGCGATTGTCACGTGGTCAGCGTAAAGCTGCATGCGCATGCCCAGCAGAACAGACAGTCAGTGTTTTTCTAATGTTTTGGCATTTCAGTGTGGACGGCTAACTTAAAAAACTGCTGGAACGACCGCAGGCGGTCAAAATGACCGCCACGGTTTTCAAACTCCATTGTGTCAAGATAGATACCCAGTTGATACATTAATGCATTACAAATGTTAGTATGTCTGTTATGAGACTAGCTGACGCCAAAATTAATATTTTAACAACTTTGATACTATTGTTGTCAAGCAAATTAAAATAAATGACGAAACAGTTTCAATTAAATGCCGATTCTTCGCACTGTGGCTGAGAAGAACTGCTATTTTCTTCATCGTTTCACTCTCGTGCCATGGCTCCGGGTCGCCCTCCGTGCCGCCTGGCGGTGGGCTTACTACAAACACCTCACTAAGTGTTCACAGATGGCGCGGCGCTGGCGGACTCGGCTGTCCCCTGCATACTTTCCCAGAGCCACGGAGGACGTCCTGCTTTCACGGGGGCTGCGCCACTGGCGACCGCGCACACGTTTCCTGTGTACTGTGCGCCAGGTTAATTGGTAGGAGCACAATATGTCTTTGAATCCCACTATCTTACTTGCGCTCTTTCCTTCCCTCCCCACTCTCCCCCTTCCTGTCTTCCTCCCTCCCTCCCTCCCTCCCTCTCGCTGTCTCTCCCTCTTGCTCTCTCGCTCCCTCCCCACTCTCCCTCTCGCTCTCTCTCGCTCCCTCTCCCTCTCCCTATCTCTCTTTCCCTCTCTCTCTCCCCCTCTCTCCCCCATCTCTGTCTGTCTGTCTGTCTGTCTGTCTGTCTGTCTGTCTGTCTGTCTGTCTGTCTGTCTGTCTGTCTGTCTCTCTTGCTCTCTCTCTCCCTCTCTAGCTGGCTCTGTCTCTATCTCTCCCCTTCCTGTCTTCCTCCCTCCCTCCCACTCTCTGTCTCTCTCTCTTGCTCTCTCGCTCCCTCCCCCTCTCTCCTCTCGCTGTCGCTCGCTCTCGCTCCCTCTCCCTATCTCTCTTTCCCTCTCTCTCTCCCCCTCTCTCCCCCATCTCTCTCTATCTGTCTGTCTGTCTGTCTGTCTGTCTGTCTCTCTCTCTTGCTCCTCTCCGCTCCCTCCCCTCTCTCCTCCTCGCTGTCGCTCGCTCTCGCTCCTCTCCCTATCTCTCTTTCCCTCTCTCTCTCCCCCTCTCTCCCCCATCTCTCTCTATCTGTCTGTCTGTTTGTCTGTCTGTCTCTCTTGCTCTCTCTCTCCCCCTCTCTCCCCCATCTCTCTCTATCTGTCTGTCTGTCTGTCTGTCTGTCTGTCTGTCTCTCTTGCTCTCTTGCTCTCTCTCTCTCCCTCTCTAGCTGGCTCTGTCTCTATCTCTCTCCCCCTCTCTCCCCCATCTCTCTGCTGTCTGTCTGTCTGTCTGTCTGTCTGTCTGTCTGTCTGTCTGTCTGTCTGTCTGTCTGTCTGTCTGTCTGTGTGTCTGTCTGTCTCTCTTGCCCTCTCTCTCCCTCTCTAGCTGGCTCTGTCTCTCTCTCTCTCCGTCTCGCTCCCCCCTCTCTGTCTGTCTGTCTGTCTCTCCCTCTCTCTCTCGCTCTGTCTGTCTCTCTCCCTCTCTCTCCCTCTCGCTCCCCCCTCTCTCTCTGTCTGTCTGTCTCTCTTGCCCTCTCTCTCCCTCTCTCTCTGGCTCTGTCTGTCTCTCTCCCTCTCTCTCCCTCTCGCTCCCCCTCTCTGTCTGTCTCTCTCTTGCTCCCTCTTTCTCTCTCTCTGTCTCCCGCTCTCATTCTGTCTCCCCCCCCCTCTCTCTCTCCGGCTCTCTCTCTCTTCTTCTTAACAAGTTACTGAAAAAAAAATGTGTTTCCAATTACGCACCGAGGGAAAAACCAACAAGTCTCTCTCTCAGTGCGCCTGCGTGACGTCATGCGCAGACAAAGGCCCTCTCGTGCGGCTCCTCGGTCCCGCGGAGAGCCGCGCACAGCGCCGAGAGGCACGGGACGGAGCGGACGCATCCAGGCTCTTCCGAGCGTGGAAGGAAGGAGGGAGGGAAGGACGCAGCAGCAGCAGCAGCGGGAGGGGAGGACGGAGGGAGCCCTGGCGGAGGAGCAGCAGCGCAGGAGAAACGTCGTGCGTCGCGTTTTTAAAATGACAAGCTTACTCCTCGCGCTCTTGGATTTGGAGATCGGCTACAAACTAACGCGTCTCTGACACGAGCGTTGCAGGACTGTAGAGGACCCTTTACGCACCCGGACTCGTTCAGGAACCGGTCTCGGAGTAAGCTAAACTCACATTGCTCTCACTGGCACAAAAAAGGACACAGTAAGTATGCCAGACGTTATAACGCTTACTGAATAACACGTGTAGGTCGATCTGTGCTGCAGAGAAGCCGGTTCAGCGGTTTACTGAGGGTTTTCCCTCATCCCGGAGGAGCGGCACGGTACCGGGCTGCAGGGACACTATACCTGCCACGTAGACGAGCTGGGAGCCCGCAGAGGCTGCTAGGAGCCTGCGGAGGCTGCTGGGAGCCCGCGGAGGCTGCTAGAGCCCGAGGAGGCTGCTGGGAGCCCGAGGAGGCTGCTAGGAGCCCGCGGAGGCTGCTAGGAGCCCGCGGAGGGCTGCTAGGAGCCCGAGGAGGCTGCTAGGAGCCGAGGAGGCTGCTGGGAGCCCGAGGAGGCTGGTAGGAGCCTGCGGAGGCTGCTAGGAGCCCGCGGAGGCTGCTAGGAGCCCGAGGAGGCTGGTAGGAGCCCGAGGAGGCTGCTGGGAGCCCGGAGGCTGCTAGGAGCCCGCTGAGGCTGCTAGAGCCCGAGGAGGCTGGGAGCCCGCCGAGGCTGCTAGGAGCCTGCGGAGGCT
>NC_079222.1:4800235-4832735 GCF_029633865.1 Lampris incognitus
CAAATTCGGTGCTCTACCAAACCACCGTAAATTATCCTACTTATTGGTGAAGACAAAGAGAGCTGTACTGTAGCTACACAATATGTTCTCACTTGCCACCATGTGAGGGGAGGGGCACTGAATCATACACATATTCACATACATATTTCCTAAATTTAACACAAAGAAGCCCAAGACCACACTCAGGCACATGCACGCACACAGATACAGTCATCCTAGCTATACTACTGCTTTAAATAAAATAAAATTAATAAAGATAATTAAAATTTGTTAAATAATTAATAAGTACTACTGGTAACTAATTACCAGAGTGATTTTTATATTGCACATGTATATGTTCTGATTCCTTGTATCTGTCTATGTATAAGTACATGTTTGGTTTAGGTTCTGATTTTTTGTTCTGTTTGTAATGACTGCTTTGGCAATACAAGTGCCTATTTGTCATGCCATTAAAGCACTTTATGAATTTGAAAGGGAGAGAGAGAGAGAGACAAAGAGAGAGAGGGGAGACACAGACAGACAGAAAGAGAGAGAGAGAGAAAGGGAGAAAGGGAGCGAGAGCACAATATGTGACAGCTGTACTTGTCTCCTCACAACTCATGCTCTACCTTTGATTTACTTCATTTTCTTCATTGTTATTGTTGTTTAAGTGTTTCTTTATTGGTCGTTACAATGTTGTGTTAATGTTCATTATTAGTGTTATTGTGTACTGTCCATACTGCACTTTGATGCTTTGGCAACGTTGTTTTAAAACTTTCATGCCAATAAAGCCCTTTGAATTGAGAACTGAGAGAGAGACAGATAGACAGATAGACAGAGAGACATAGAGATAGACAGACAGATAGACAGAGCGAAAGAGCGAGACAGACAGAGACATAGATAGAGAGCGAAAGAGAAAGAGGAAGAGAGTGTGTGTGTGTGTGTGTGTGTGTGTGTGTGTGTGTGTGTGTGTGTGGGACTGCAGACACAGACCAGTCTAAATTCTCTTGTAAATAAAGGATCAGTATGTAACTTCTGTGTACTTTCTGGACACATCTGAATCTGACAGTCATGCCGCTTTACAGCATCAGTCCAGGGTTGCTCTGAAACGAGCAAGCACACGGATGAGAGTAGATAGAAGACTTTTAACATTTTAAGCAACATTTTAACGTTTCATTGCTCCTATCTGAGAAAATCTGACTCTGATCATTTCAATAATTTATGACCAAAGCAAGTGTCATAAAGTCCAGAGTCATGTTAGCCACTGAAAGATCCTCGTATAATTGAGAAACACATGAATTTTAATTATTTATGAACGTTGTCTTCTTCAGTATTGAGTGTCATAGTTGACTTTTTGTCTTTTGTTAACTAAAAGACAACCTGGCCAGGTGTGTTTTACTCTTATGTGGATTGTCTTCTTCTGACCTCACCTGTCTCTTCTGATGTCAACTGTCTTCTTCTGACCTCACCTGTCTCTTCTGCTGGCTGCAGGTGGAGCTGTCTGACAGCACCTCCCACATCATCACTGATGCCTACGCTGGGAAGGAGTACATCATCCAGGTATCTATCTATCTATCTATCTATCTATCTATCTATCTATCTATCTATCTATCTATCTATCTATCTATCTATCTATCCATCCATCCATCCATCCATCCATCCATCCATCCATCCATCCATCCATCCATCCATCCATCCATCTATCTATCTATCTATCTATCTATCTATCTATCTATCTATCTATCTATCTATCTATCTATCTATCTATCTATCTATCTATCTATCTATCTATCTATCTATCTATCTATTTATTTATCTGTATGTCTGTCTGTTTCTATGTATTAATTTCAATTGACACATGTGTTGTACCCATTGAAGGTAATCATAATATGGTAAAATTACATTAAATGGTAAAAAAAAAAAGATTGGTTTGGTGTTGTGAGTACTGGAGCCACCAGACAAACAGTCAAGGACAACCCAAGATATTTCACCAAGAAATATTCTTATTTATATTGGCTGTCAGCAGGAACAGAAAAACCCCATCTCGCCTTGTTGTCCTCCATGTTAGAAATGTGAACTGTCCTATCAGGACATGTTTGTTCTGCAGGGACCCCGCAGGCAGGTTTGTTGACTATAACCAGATTAGTGCCTCCGTTACACCAGTAGCCAATTATCCAATCATCTGACAATCAACCTGCTTAACTCTCACTTGAGGTGACTCATAGTGGCACAGTTTGTCTTTGATCCTGCAGAAAGCCTCACATCCAAAGGAAGAGCTTCAACACGATGAACATGTGGTGTTTACTGTGCAGCGCGTCACATATTTACTTTTCACTGCCCTGTAATCCAACATGATACCCAATAGGGGAGAGCGGGGTGAGTCGAGCCCGGTTTTACTTGAGGTGTCTTTAAATTGAGGGCATGACAGTAATGTCTCCAACTGAAGTATGTACATAATACCTCAGGATGTGGTGCATCCCTGGAATAATCACTTTGGATCTAAAATAAACAGTTTTCAAATATGACTTTCCAAAGAAAAGTGGTCTCTTGGCTCAGCTTACCCCGATGAGGGGGCAAAAGACATGACCACACTTCCTTTTTTTTTTTACTGTAGCCTGAGAAAGGTCCTATGCATATTTTTATCAAAGTATGTGAAATATTCTGAAATTAGTCACGTTATTTAAAAGCTTTTTAGGCATACAAACACCTTTGTTGTTACGCTATTGGAATTGGACTAATCTGGTGTTGGTGAACTCATCATTTACACAGAAACATGACTGGAACAAAAGATTCTGCATTTTTGATCCGACTTGAAACTGAAATTGTCTTAATGCTTGAAGGGGAACAATCATGAGTTTCAACATTATCTGTATAACAGCTCTGACCCATTGAGGCAGGGACTCCACAAGACCTCTGAAGGTGTCCTCTGGTATCTGGCACCAAGACATTAGCAGCAGATACATACATACATACATACATACATACATACATACATACATACATACATACATACATACATACATACATACATACACACACACACACACACACGCACACACACACACACACATATATATATATATATATATATATATATATATATATACACATATATATATGTATGTATGTATATACATATATATTAGAGAGAGAGAGAGAGCGAGAGAGAGAGAGAGCGAGAGAGAGAGAGAGAGAATTGAATTGAATTGAATTTACAAGAGCGCTTTATTTAACAAGAAACTAAACTTTAACAATGAACAGTGACATAATCAGACATAGTCACTCCTTTACATTAACATGCACAAAAAAGTTTCAACTTCCATCATTGAACCAAGATCGATTCAGAGAGAGAGAGAGAGAGAGAGAGAGAGAGAGAGAGAGAGAGAGAGAGAGAGAGAGAGAGAAATCTGGCATTATAAATGAGAAAATCACTGGTGAGGGCAGGTTAGTCGCATGTCTGAGTGGGAGAAGGATATAACATTGAAAAGGAGAGAGAGAAAATATGTGAGAGAAGAGAACACTTTGTGATAGTTAATAATCTATGCGGTATAATCTCATCAGCAGAACAGTGCTTTGTTAATTCATTGAGAGAGAAATCAACCCGCCAAGCAGTACAGGTTGTGAAGCACTCAACTTAAAGGCAACTAATTGTAGGCTAAGCCAAAAAGATGAGTTTTAAGTTGGGATTTAAAGGAGTCAGCTGACTCTGATTGTCTGACAGCAGCAGGCAGGTTATTCCACAAGAACGGGGACCGATAGGAAAAGGCCCTGCCACCAGCTGACTTCTTTTAACTTTGGGTACACATAGAAGCCCTGTATTTTGAGAGCGAAGAGCTCGAGATGGAATGTACGGTTTAAGGAGATCAGACAGGTAAGATGGGGCAAGCCCATTTAGGATTTATAAGTTAGCAGAAGCACCTAGAAGTCTGATCTAACATGGATAGGGAGCAAATGAAGGGAGGCATGTATTGGTTTAATACAGTCAATATTTCTAGTTTTAGTTAGGATTCTAGGATTCTGCAGCATTCTGAACCGTCTGAAGACTTTTAGTACTAGCGTGTATTAGAGTCTCTGCGTCAGCCATGGACAGGAAAGACCGAATTTTAGCTACGTTACATAAGTAGGGGGAAAAATGCAGTCTTGGTGATTTCCTTGTGCTTATCAAAGGAAAGGCTGGGGATCAAACGTAACACCAAAATGTTGGCTGCCACACTGTGAAATCACAGTGTTGCCGATTGTTATTGTTACTTGATCAAATTGGTGCCTGTGTCTGGCAGGGCCTATGACCAGGATCTGAGTTTTATCCAAATTTAAAATCAGAAATTTAGTGACATCCAATTTACTACAGCAGCCAAGCAGGCCTCTAAATTAATCATTTGAGTATGATCACCAGCCCTTATAGGCACATACAGGTGAGTATCATCAGCATAGCAATGGAAATCTATTCCAAGACTGCGTATAATTTGACCAATAGGAGAAATATAAAGAGAAAAGAAGAGGGCCAAGAACTGAGCCCTGAGTTATGCCATATTTAACATCAGAGAATGTGATGTAATATTATAGCGGACACAATGTGTTCTTCCAGGTAAGTAGGACTTAAGTCAAGAGAGATCTAAGCCAGAGACACCAAAATTACAATTTATTCTGTCTAATGTTATACAGTGATAAATGGTGTCAAAGACTGCACAGAGGTCCAGTAGTAGAAGCACATAAGTGAAATCAGAGTCCATAACTAGTAAGATTGTTCACCACTCTGGTCAGAGCAGTTTCAGTGGAGTGACAGGCCCTGAAAGCTGATTGAAAAGGTTCATATAGATAAGTTTCTTCTATATGGGTCGAAAGTTGTTGATGCACAACTCTCTATAGTATGTTAGAAAAGAATGGAAGATTAGAGACAGGTCGATAGTTATTAAGAGACCCTGGATCGAGGTGCGGTTTCTTTTTAAGTAGATATTTAACCACAGCTGTCTTAAAACTGCTGGGAACAGCGCAGTAGTAAGGGATAAATTAACAATTTCTAGCATTGTAGGTCCCAAGAGAGGCCATAGGTCTTTAAAAAGTTTTGATGGTAAAGGGTCAAGTTGGGCGAGTAGTTGGTCTGCAGATTCATCACCATCCCGGATAAGGCCAATGATGGTTGTGTCGTCAGCAAACTTCAGGAGTTCAACAGATGGGTCAGCTGAAGTGCAGTCATTGTGTGGGTAGAGGGAGAACAGCAGATGGGAGAGCGCACATCCCTGGGGGGCGCCAGTGCTGATTGTCCGGGTGCTGGATGTAATTTTCTTCAGCTTCACCAAGTTGCCTCCTGTCTGTCAGGAATTTTTTAACGCACTAGCAGATGGGGACTGGTACAGTAAGCTGGATGAGTTTGGAGTGGAGAATATCTGGAACAATGGTGTTGAATGCTGAGCTGACGTCCACAAACAGGACCTTTGCGTATGTCCCTGGGTAGTCGAGGTGTTGGAAGATGTAGTGCAATCCCTTCTTGACTGCATCCCCCACTGACCTGTTTGCATTGTAGGCAAACTGCAGGGGTCAAGCAGGGGACCTGTGATTTCCTTTAGGTGGGCCAACACCAGTCTCTCGAAGGGTTTCATTACCACAGATGTTAGTGCAATGGGCCTGTAGTCATTTAATCCTGTGATACGGGGTTTCTTGGGGTCCGGATTATTGGAGCTCTTGAAGCAGGAGGGAGATTTCATACAGCTCCAGTGATCGGTTGAAGATCATTATGAAAATGGGGGCCAGCTGGTCAGCACAGACTTTCAGACAGGAGGATGACATGCCATTCGGGCTCGTGTCTTCCTGTTCTCCTGTCTCTGGAAGAGCTGGTGCACGTCCTCAACACACCTGTCCTTTTATGACACCTTCCTGTCCAATTGACCTTTCGCAAAGTCCCGCCCCCTTAGTTACTGTTGCTATGCCCGTAAAGCATTTCAGAACTATCCAGGAAGTAGCCGGAAAGCACCAAAACATGAGGGAAGAAATCAGCGCATTGTGGGGGTAAAAGTAACAGTAATAATACGTTAGCTGTATTAGCTATCAATAATAGCTAGTAGCTAGCTTAGCTTGGAGCAGACAGGTATTTTTGTTGGTTTTGGATGTATTAAGCTGGCCATGAGGTCTGCTATACTGCCAAATCTATTGCCAACATTGCGCTTCTTGCGTTCTGGGTTTCAGGAAGGGAAAGAAAATTACACCCCCTCCAAACTTTTCAGATATCTAGTATCCGATTTGCAGATCCCATAGGCACACCGTTTCAGCATTTTGTTGTGTGTTTGAAAGCTTGACGGACCGTTGCTAAGGTAGGATTGGACAAGCACCGTTCTGGGGCGGTACTTTGCGAAAGGTCAATTATGTAGCTGGTATGGATTTATAATAATTTTTTTTAAAAATGATGTTCAATGGAGAAATAAATGGAGAGCCTTCGCCAGTAATAAAACAGCCACTAACGTGTGGAGGTTTTCCCATCTCTACTTTCTTTTATCTATTTACCATTTGAGATGAAAATTGACTCTGTAGTTGCTGAATCGAATCTTGCTTTCATTTCAGTTCCACAATGCCTCGTGTCAGCGTCTGTTCGCAAGGTTCAGAGTTTAGAGCACACCTACCCCACCTGATTGGCTCCTGCCTGGTGAAATTCAATTCTCATTTGCATAAATTTGAGAAACGTTCAACTTTATGATACTCTCATTGTCTGCTCCGCTCCACCGTCAGTACTTTGCACATGTCTGCCGCTTGTTTTTATGGAAAATGCATGAGGGTCAATGCTTGATCCGCTTCACTCTGCTGGTGTTCATCCATTTGCCAGCTGTTAGTTCACTGTAGCTAGAGTCCCTACATTTAGGCGTATTCACTCATCGCCAGCACTAAGAATGATATTTTTATTTAACACAACATTCATAATTTCAAAATCATATACTTTTTCAAATATTGGGTTTCATGACTAAAATACTTTTATTAGGACTGAATCTGTGACCTTCTGGTTAATGACATTGTAGTGAAGGATTTCAAAATAGCTCACCGTGGTATTTATGTGAATATGATAATGACCGGGTGTCTCAGAATATTCTTCAGTTAAACAAAGATGAAACTGAAGTAAGTGTCTTTGAAGCCAAGTAAAAATGTTTAAAAGTCAGCGCTCAGTTACAGTCAGTGACGTTAAAAACCACAAACCAAGCCAGAAATCCCGGCGTAGTCATGGACTCAGACCTGAATTTCAATAGCCACATTAAGACAATTACAAAGTCAGCATGCTACCACCTCAATAATATATCAAGAATTAAAGGATTTATGTCTCTGCAGGAGTTCGAAAAACTTGTCCATGCATTTAATCTTCAGTCGACTCGACTACTGTAACAGTGTCTTTACAGGTCTCGACAAAATCGATCAGACAGCTGTAGCTGATTCAGAGTGCTGCTGCTCTAGTCCTCACTGAGACCCAAAAAGTGGATCACATCACTCCAGTTCTGAGGTCATTACACGGTCTTCCTGTCCATCAAAGAATTGATTTTAAAATGCTGATCTTGGCCGCCCAATGACTGCTGGGATAGGCTCCAGCATCCCCGCGACCCTGAGAGCAGGATAAGCAGTTTGGATAATGGATGGACGGATGGATCTTGGTCTTTGCCAGCAGCCATACCAACATGTACCCTGTCTCTCGAAAGACAGAAGCTAAGCCGGTATGGGCTTGGATAGTACTTGGATGGGAGACCTCCCGGGAAAACTGAGTTGCTGCTGGAAGTGGTGTTGGTAGGCCGGTAGGGGCAGTGTTCCCTCTGGTCCTAATTTAAAAATAATTCCCGATGCCCCAGTGCAGTGACAGGGACACTGTGCTGTAGGAGATGCTGTGCTTTGGATGAGACGTTAAACAAAGGTCCTGATTCACTGTGGTCATTAAAGATCCCATGGCACTTATCGCAAAGCATAGGGGTTCCCCCGGTGTCCTGGCAAAATTCCCAACCTGGCTCTCTCCAGCTGGCCACCTAATTATCCCCCCGTGTAATTGGCTCGATGATTCATCCCTCTGTACCTCGAGCTGATGTCTGGCGAGCGTTCCGGTGCAGAATGGCTGCCGTGCATCACCCAGGTGGTGCTACACATCGGTGGTGGTTGAGATGAGTTGCCCCTTCACTGTGAAGCACTTTGGGTGTCTAGATAAGCGCTATGTAAATGTAATGCATTATTATTATTATTATTAGTAGTAGTAGTAGTAGTAGTAGTATTTTTTGTTATTATTATTATTATTATTATTATTATTTACATTTATTTAACCTTTATTTAACCAGGAGGATCCTTTTGAGATTACAAACCCCTTTGTCAAGGGAGACCTGGCCAAGATAGGCAGCAGCAATTAGAAAGCAAAGATACAAAATCACACAGTTGCAAAATTAACACATTTGAAAACACAAACAAAGGACAAAAACATTTAGAACAAAAGTAAATTACAAGCAGATTATAAAAAACATGTGCGTGTTGTGAAATCAGCTTCATGTACTCTCCATTTGGATTTAAACCGGCTCAGTGAGATTAGCTCTGGAAGTTTCCAGTCATTCTGCAACGTGGGGGGCGGCGCGGTGGGTAGCGCGGTCGCCTCACAGCAAGAAGGTCCTGGGTGGAAGCCGTGGGGTGGTCAAACCTTGGGGGTCGTCCTCTGTGTGGAGTTTGCATGTCCTCCCCGTGTCTGCGTGGGTTTCCTGCGGGGGCTCCGGTTTCCTCCCCCAGTCCAAAGACATGTAGGTCAGGTGACTCGGCCGTCCTGAATTGTCCCTAGGTGTGAATGGGGGTGGGCCCTGTGATGGACTGGCGGCCTGTCAAGGGTGTCTCACCGCCTGCCGCCCAGTGACTACTGGGATAGGCCCCAGCTTCCCCACGATTGTTATTATTGTTGTTGTTGTAGTTGTTGTTGTAAAGCACTGAATGGCACAGAGCCAAAAGACATTTCTGAGCTGCTGCTACAGTATGAACCATCCAGACCGCTCAGGTCTTCTGGGACAGGTCTGCTTTCTGTCCCCGGAGTCCAAACCAAACATGAGAAGCAGCTTTCAGTTTTTATTCCCCACGTCTGGAACAAACTCCCAGAAAACTGCGGGTGTTCTTTTAAGTCAAGGCTGAAGACCTTCCTGTTGGCCGCTGCCTTCGAGTAAATCGAATCTGAAGCTTTTGATTTTCATCTTACGCTGCACCGCAACTTTCACTCTCTTTCTACTTGTTTTTAAATGTCTTTTCATCACCTGTGTGGCTTTTCTTAATGTCTCTTATGTAGCAGTGCTCTGAATTGCCTCGTTGTTGAAATGTGCTGCACAAAGTTGCCCTGTCCTGCCGGAAATCAAAACAACACTAATTAGTATGCGTCGTTATAAACTTGTCTAATTCCTTGTGAACACATACATAGTCTTCTTTAACATCTTTGATGTTTGTCAGTCTTTTACTAGTTTGGTAGAGATCCGGCATTATGATAAATACAACAAATCAGCCATCTGTAAATATTTGTATGACTTTATTTTTGTTCTTTAATTAATCATATTGCTTTTATCTTTATTTACTTAAAGGTGGCGTAATGAGAAGTCACACAGCAGATCAAATGTGTGGTCGTGTGAAGCTTTACTGGGCAGATAAAACTGACTCTGATTCTGACCGTTAGATCAACACTGCTAGAGCACAGTCGTATCAAATACAAGGAAAAAAGTCATGGTGAATAATCAATTAAAATTCAAACACTGCTTCTCTAATGCTTTCCAGCTAGCACACAGTTTAACTTGATGAAGCCAACTGTTACCACGTGATCGCAGTCAGAAACTCTGTCGTTTCATTTCATGCACTTGTGCACATGAAATGAAACGACACATGGTTTCCCCCCCAGCCCGCAGCAGTGCAACACAAACACAAAAACACACATCCAAACTACAAGAACACGTAGTATATCCAAACCAACACAAATATCTAAACTAACACATATATCTAAACTAACACATATATCCACACTAACACATATATCCAAACCAACACATATATCCACACTAACACATATATCCAAACCAACACATATATCCACACTAACACATATATCCAAACCAACACATATATCCAAACTAACACATATATCCAAACTAACACATATATCCACACTAACACATATATCCAAACTAACACATATATCCAAACTAACACATATATCTAAACTAACACATATATCCAAACTAACACATATATCCAAACTAACACATATATCCAAACTAACACATATATCCAAACTAACACATATATCCAAACTAACACATATATCCAAACTAACACATATATCTAAACTAACACATATATCCACACTAACACATATATCCAAACCAACACATATATCCAAACCAACACATATATCCAAACCAACACATATATCTAAACTAACACATATATCCAAACTAACACATATATCCAAACTAACACATATATCCAAACTAACACATATATCCACACTAACACATATATCCAAACTAACACATATATCTAAACTAACACATATATCTAAACTAACACATATATCCAAACTAACACATATAGCCAAACTAACACATATATCCAAACTAACACATATAGCCAAACTAACACATATATCCAAACTAACACATATATCCACACTAACACATATATCCAAACTAACACATATAGCCAAACTAACACATATATCCAAACTAACACATATAGCCAAACTAACACATATATCTAAACTAACACACATATAGCCAAACTAACACATATAGCCAAACTAACACATATAGCCAAACTAACACATATAGCCAAACTAACACATATATCTAAGCTAACACATATACATAAACTAAAAATAAATAAATAAATAAATGTCCAGGAGAATGAACGCCAGCCAGGATGACTGTCAGAACCGCCGGTCTGCATGGGCTAGCAGTTAGCTTAGCCTGCCCCGCTTCCGTGTCCTGTCAGACCGCTCTTGGTCAGGGCCGTGGTCCTCAGGCCCACAGGACGCAGCAGACCAGGCTCCCCCAGCCAATCCAACGCCAGCTCTCCCAGCCAGACACCTTCGAGACACCTCCCCGCAGTCCACACGACGACACCAAAAACACAGTCAAGGCTAGGCGAGGCCACCGTCAGACCGCCCTCAGTGTTTCCTCTTCGGGCACAGCTCCAGGCAGGGCCGTGGTCCCTGGGCCCACAGGACACAGCAGACCAAGCTCTCCCAGCTGATCCAGCGCCAGCTCTCCCAGCCTTCAAACAAAGACAAACTTAGACACAGACATGGACAAAGACACTGCGTGGACGGTACTGGGTGAAAGTGGTGGAAGACACTATCATCTTTCAAAATAAGGGTGCCAACTTTCCTATGAGAGGAAGCACATCAATGGGAAAAAAAACAGTGGTTCCTGTTTGTGGTATAAAAATAAGATGAGACATGATTTAAAAATGGGAAAAACTTTGCTCCATTCATACCACTTCCTGTTTTATACTTGCTGGTTGTCATGTACATTGCCCATAAACCGTTAACAACTCCCCCCCCTCCCCATTTTCAAAACAAAACGCATTCGTTAATCACTCGTGTGTTTTTCACCAGGTGGCCGCCAAGGACACTGAGATCGGGACGTGGAGCGACTGGAGCGTCGCCGTCCACGCGACTCCCTGGATCGAAGAGCCGAAGCACATCACCACCACGGAGGCTGACCCTGTTATCGGTGAGTTCCAGCTGTAACCCTGACCTTTAACCCCAACTCCTAACCGGTGGGTGACCCTCTCCAAATCATGCCATTACCCGATGGAGAGGGTCAGGACACCGTTGTAGGTAGGACGCCGCTGTGTTCGCAGGCCTCACCCTCGACCAGAAAAACACAAGAGTCGTACCGTGTTGAAGAAGATGTTGGCATGACTGGGACTTCAACACAGGGTCACTTTTTTGGGGGGGGGGATCCCCCCCACTTTTCTCCCTAATTGTATCCAGCCAATTACCACACTCTTCCGAGCCGCTCCACCCCCTCTGCTGATCCGGGGAGGGCTGCAGACTACCACATGCCTCCTCCGATACATGTGGAGTCACCAGCTGCTTCTTTTCACCTGACAGTGAGGAGTTTCACCAGGGGGAAGGAGCGTGTGGGAGGATCACGCTATTTCCCCCCAGTTCCCCCTCCCCCCGAACAGGCGCCCCGACCGACCAGAGCGTAGCGACCAGGACGCATACCCACATCCGGCTTCCCACCCGCAGACACGACCAATTGTGTCTGTAGGGACGCCCGACAAAAGCCGGAGGTAACACCGGGATTCGAACCAGGATCCCCATGTTAATAGACAATGGAATAGACCGGTACGCTACCCGAACGCCCCCACAGGGTCACTTTTTAATGCTGCAAACTCAATAAGTGTGTGGGTTTTACCTCCAAAGAGAATGGATGGATATTCAGCCAGAGAGGGATAGCTCTAGCGATAGCTCTTTGAGGTGGGACTATGAAGGACAGAGGAAACAGCTGTATATCTGACCCGGCGACGTGGGTATTTGTCTCCGTCTGTGTCCTCATGTGCAGCTGCTCATTCTTCAACACGCTGAGGTCGTCTGTGGTGCTGTAGTGCCTACTACTGGCCACGATAGGGACCTCACACACGATAGGGACCTCACACACTTTGCCTTGACGTCCCCCATTGAGAGAAAACACACACACACAGTCAAACACACATAGACACACACTCTTAACAAGCAGTATGCTCACACACACACACACACACACACACACACACTCAGTAGACAGTGTATTATCCGAGTTCTGGGAGAGAGAACAGGAGGTTATTGGGATTCCCCTCATGCGTCCTCTCTGTCCTGCTGCTTTTTCCCTGCTTCCCTTCAATCTCTCTCTCTCTCTCTCTCTCTCCCTCTCTCTCTCTCTCTCTCTCTCTCTCTCTCTCTCTCTCTCTCTCTCTCTCTCTCTCTCCCTCTCTCTCTCCCCCCTCCCTCTTTCTGTCACTCACTAATCCTCTGTCCATCTCCTTTTCTCTGTCTTACTCTCAGTACTTTTTTTCCTTTCTTCAACACATCTCCAATCGCTTTCTCCCGTTCGTTTCTCGTTAGCTCGTTTGCTCTTTCTCGGACTCTCTCGCACTGCATGCTGGGAGGTCGGGCGTGTGAGCGCGAGTGAGGGTGTTGAATGAGCTCGAGTGTTTTTTGGGAGAAGTCACCGTTTTTCTACGGCTTTTCACTTTTCTTCTCTGCTTGGTCAGGTAGGAGGAAATCCCCTGGTTGCTGGTTGTAGGGAAGTGACCGGAGCAGCTGGTGGGAGTTGGGTGGTGTGCAGTATGGCGCCTCTCCCTGGCGAGGGTTCGCCTCCGCTGTCTGTTAGACACGGGGTTAGAGTCATGGCTGACTCTGCTGGCTGCAGGAGAACAGGTGGGCCATGGGAACATCACGTACAGCTGTCGGATGGATAAGGCCGTGGTGGCTTTAGTCCGAGAGCAGCGTTCGGTCCCCCTGGTGGTCGAGAGAGGCCTGGTACCAGATGATGTGTTCATAGCTGGCTCGCCATTGTTTGTGCCATCGACATGTATTACCGTGTCAGGCGTACCTCCGGTTATCCGGAATGGGCTCCTGGGAAGAGAACTGACTCGTTTCGGAAAGTTTGCTCGTGGATTCAGGACACTTCATCTGGGTTGTAAAGACGCTAGACTCCAGCGTGTTCACTCGCTGTTCATGTATTTAAATACAGGTAGTCCCCGGCTCACGAACACCCGACTTAAGAACGCCCGTAATTACGAACCGACCTCCGTAAAGCCTGTTGTTTAAAAAAAAAAAGAAGAAGCGTTACGCACAATGGTTCGCACTAACGAACGGAGGGACTACTTTGCATGACGCTCAAATCACTGCGCATTTTAGGCGGTTCGTCGGCTCGAGAGAGAACAGCGCCGCGCCGTCGTCGCCGTTTTAAGTCGGATCACATAAGCATTGTGGTGTGCGTTGTGTTTTGACTTGAATTTTTCACGTGTTTACCCTCGTAATCATGGGTTCAATTTGTAAATCTGATGCGGGTGACGGTGATGCGTCGAAGAAAAGGAAAACCATCTCGATTGAAACAAAAGCGGAAATAATAAAGCGTTCAGAGAGGTGAAACGCTCCTACTGTTTTTTCCCCTTACCTGGGGAGGTGGGGAGGCGGGCCTTGAGCGGGCTCTCGTTTCTGGCGTCAAACGGCCGGTGTCCACCGGTCACGACCCGCCCCTGACAATGGCAGGTGGGGAGTTTGAAATTTAAGTGTTTCTTTAATGATTTTTGGTAACACTTTAGTATGGGGAACGTAGTCACCATTAATTAGGTGCTTATTAGCATGCAAATTAGCAACATATTGGCTCTTAATTGGTCATTATTACGTACTCGTTAATGCCTTATTCTGCATGGCCTTATTATACAACCAGTAAGCCATTAACTATGAGTTTTCCCTCTATAACCTCAGAAGTATTGCTTATTAGTAGTACCATCTCAATATGCTTTGCTTAGTATGGCCTTTATAAGGTGGTAGTACCACAAGAAGAGTTATTCTCCCTTACTAACACTTAATGAATATGGTCTGTTCTTACATAACAACACACAACACTACAAGTGTTCATAGTGTTAAATTACTGTAAATTAAGTTTTTGTTACTTAGAATATGTTCTCCATACTAAAGTGACATCTTGATCATTACTAATTCACTAGTAATTCAGTTTTTTTATGTTCCCCATACTAAAGTGTTACCTGATTTTTATACCTATACACACATCCCCTCTCTCAATTATAAATACTGTACTGTAGTTACATTTATTATTATTATAACTGCATTATTATATTTATGATGTTTTAGGTCAAATATATACTTCAAACTAAGACAAACACTTGACTATTTGAAGCTAGATGTGAACTGTACGTAACTGTTCTGACTTACATACAAATTCGACTTACGAACAAACTCAAAAACGGAACTTGTTCGTAGTCCGGGGACTACCTGTAATTCTTTGCGACATCTAGAAGTGGCATTTAAAGTCAAATATGATCATGGCGTATGCAAGTTCTGGCTGTATGAAATATTTTGAGTGTGGCGATGTCAGCCACAGATGTTCATCCTGTCCGCACAGGGAGCTCACAGCGGGCAGTAGTTCAGGTGAGCCACATGTCCTGACAAATAGAGCTAAACTCTGTCCAACTGTCAGTTGTGGAAGATTGCAGTTTAGTGATCGGTGAAACTGTCGGTTATGACAGTGTAAAGGCAGCATCTAGAATGAGTACCGGAGCCGTTATTTTTCTGCATAGTGTTGATAAAGTCAACGTGGCTGTTGAGCAAGGTGTGGTGACCCAAGACACCTCTGTTCAGGTGGTGTTGCTGGTTAATCCAGCCAAAAAGATCATTTTGTCCCAAGTCCCTCCATTCAGTAGCAATGAAATATTGTGGCGAGACCGGCGAGACACAAACAATTAATGTCCCCTATAAAACGGATTCCTCTGGGCTGTAAATATGCGCATTTAAAGCATGTTGTTTCCTTCAGAAGGCAGGTCTTTATGATTCTGTAGAACAACACTGAGGAGTTTCAATTTGATGTTGAAGTTCAGACTAGATGGTTTTGACTACACTTGTTTATGTATCTTCGTAGAAAATGAAATGTTTTGGCTGTGGAATGGAGGGTCACCTTATCCTTCCTGCCCAGAGAAACCAACTACTGAGTCAAATGATGGTGAGACTGCAGCACAGATCCCTGAGAAAACTGGGACTGCAGCACCGGGCTCAAAGCAGGAAAAAACACAGCAGGACAAAGAACAGAGTGAAGCTGAGTTTCAGGCTGCTAGTTCAGGTGCTGCTGATCCAGGTTCTGATAATCCTTGGGCTGCTGGTTCAGGTGCTGCTGATCTGCGTTCAGCTAGTCCGGGGGCTGCTGGTTCAGGTGCTGCTGATCTGCGTTCTGCTTTTCGGGGGGCTGCTGTTTCAGGTGCTACTGATCCGGGTTCTGCTAGTCCGGGGGCTGCTGTTTCAGGTGCTGCTGATCCGGGTTCTGATAATCCTTGGGCTGCTGGTTCAGGTGCTGCTGATCTGCGTTCTGCTTTTCCGGGGACTGCTGGTTCAGGTGCTGCTGATCCGGGTTCTGCTAGTGCGGGGGCTGCTGGTTCAGGTGCTGCTGATCCGGGTCCTACACATAAAGATGCTGTTGTAGAGGTTATTGAAAAGTGCCACACGGATAGCATTAACTGCGATGTAATGGACACAAAGAATGAAACAAAGGAAGCAGAAAGTTCTCTGGAGGAGGCAAGTGAGATGTTGATAAACAAAGACTCTTCTGACGACAATGATAAGAAGAGGAAACCTGACGATGTGTTTCAGCCTTCTAATAAAGCCATAAAGGTTTCTCGTCAGAGTAGGTGTCTGCAGTCAGATGAAAGTGAAGGTGAGGAAGAGAGTGATGTGGAGTCTCTAGCTTCCTCACAGATGTGGACTCAAAGAAAGAATGGCTCCTCTTTAGTGAGTATTAAGAAGTTCCTGTGGGATACTAAGGGAGCCAGAAATGTTAAAGTTGAGAAAGTGTTCCGTGATTTACAACTCTTCCGTGATTCAGTGAGGACTTCTGAGAAGTCCTGGTGGTTTGGGGGAGAAAGCTTTCACTGAACAAGAGACTTATCGCTTAAAAAAACAGTTCAAAAGGTCAAAAAACAGTTAGGGGATGATGAATAAGCTTTTCAATTCATTCTTTCTTTGTTCATTTTTGTTTGGCAACTTTTTTTCTGTATTATGGGGGGCATAAGAATAGGCAGCTTAAATGGAGCAAGGAAAGATGAAAAAAGTCACAAAACCAGTAACAGTTGCGGGGTTGAAATTCTTTTTCCCAGGAATGTTTTTCCTCAGTCTGTTGAGTCCATGTCCGCAGTACACAGGCCGATTAGTGCAGCATCAGCAGTAATGCAGACGTTGTGGTGAAGAGGGAGCTGAGCCAGAAGGCAACGCTCTCGATTTACCAGTCAATCTTTATTCCAACCCTCACCTATCGTCACGACCTCTGGGTAGTGACTGAAAGGGTGAGATCACGGATACAAGCGGCTGAACTGAGTTTCCTCCGTAGGGTGTCTGGGCTCAGCCTTAGAGATAGGGTGAGGAGCTCGGACATCTGGATGGAGCTCATAGTGCAGCCGCTGCTCCTTTGCGTCAAAAGGAGCCAGTTGAGTTGGTTCGGGCATCTGATCAGGATGCCTCCTGGGCGCCTTCCTTTGGAGGATTTCCGGGCACGTCCAACTGGGATGAGACCCCGGGGTAGAGCCAGAACTCGCTGGAGGGACTATATGTCCAATCTGGCCTGGGAACATCTTGGGATCCCCCAGGAGGAGCTGGAGGGTGTTGCTGGGGAGCGGGACATCTGGAGGGCCCTACTTAGCTTGCTGCCAACGTGACCCGACCCCGGAGAAGCGGCTGATGATGAGATGAGAGGAGTCTGTTGAATCTGAATAAGTTATTAAAGGCCGTCTGTTAAAAGTAAGAGCAGTGTATGAAAATGTAAAAGTGGTGTATATTAATATTTATGCTCCAGTTGTGGGAGTGGAGAGATTCGTCTTTCTAGATGTTTTAAATTAAGTTATTGAGAATTGTAACAGTGAAGAATATTTATTTATAGGTGGAGGTTTTAACTGCACTGAGGACTGCAGGCTAGACAGGAGCCATGCAGAGCCCTGCGCTGCTTCTCACAGTCGTCTGGTTCATCTTATTGAGGCCCGTGAACTGTGTGATGTGTGGAGAGGATTTCATTACAAACAGAGACGATACACCTGGACCCATGTTAATGATGTGTCCAGGTGTATCGTCTCTGTTTGTTATTACTAGAGGACAAAAAAAAATACATGGATGGTATTGAATGATATTATTAAAAATAAAAAAGGGAAAACTGGATACCCAAATTGATTCCTAACCAAAAATAATAAAACTATCAACGATATGGCCTTCATTGTTAATAAATTCAATGATTTTTTTTTTTTTTTTGGTATTGGTCCTTGTTTGGCTGGGGAGATTGCAAGCACTGGCTGTAGAAATGACGTGGCAAGTAAAGATGTACAGCTAAAATAATCTTTGTTTTTAAAGGGAACCGATTAAAAAGAAATTACTGACATTGTCAAAAGATTTAAGAGTAAGAAGTCAACAGATTGCAATGGTATTGAAATGTCACTAGTTAAAGATATTATTGAGTGTGTGGTGAAACCTCTTAAATATATATGCAATCAATCTCTGAAAACTGGTGTTTTTCCATGTAAAATGAAAACAGCTAAAGTCATACCCATATACAAGGCTGGAGACAAACACACTCTTAAATTACAGACCTGTTTCTTTGCTTTCACAATTCTCTAAAATACTGGAAAAAATATTCTACTCAAGTTTGGATGACTTTATCACAAAACATAATGCTCTGTGTGAACAACAGTATGGATTCAGAACCAATAGGACTACATCATCTGCACTCATCGATTTTGTGGAAGAGATAACAACTGCTATAGAAAAGAAAGACTATGCTGTAGGAGTATTCTTAGATCTAAAAAAAGCATTTGATATGGTTGACCATGACTTATTATTAATAAAACTACAAAAATATGGAATCAGAGGAGTAGTTCTTTCTTGGCTATCCAGCTACCTAAATAATAGGAACCAATACGTATGTGCAAACTAATAATTATAAATCACAATTAATGATGGTTAAGTGTGGTGTTCCTCAAGGCTCAGTGTTGGGGCCATTGTTGTTTATTTTGTACATTAATAATATATGTGAGGTTTCAAAAGCACTAAAAAATAATTTTATTTGCAGATGACACAAACGTACTTTCCAGTGGGGACAACTTGGAACAACTTTTGGATACAGTAGGAAACTAATTGAAGAAACTAAAGAGTTGGTTTGATTCAAATAAACTAACACTAAACCTAAGCAAAATGAAATGTATAATATTTGGGAATCAGTCAACAAAATCAAACAAGAATCTTATGATAAATTATGTAAACATCGAAAAAGTGTCGGAAATCAAATTTCTTGGAGTAATAATAGACAATAAATTATGTTGGAAGCCACATATAAAGTATATTAAAGCAAAAATATCAAAGTCAATTGCAATACTATATAAAGCCAAAGATCTCCTACATCAACCAGCACTACACACCTTGTACTGCTCCTTCATACTTCCATACATCACCTACTGTGTGGAAGTTTGGGGGAACACATACAAAACAAACACAGATCCACTTTTCATCCTTCAAAAAAGAGCCATAAGAATTGTAAACAAAACCAGTTACAGAGAGCCTACAAAAACCCACTCTTTATCAAAATGGAAGCACTAAATTTTAAGGATTTGGTTGACTTCAAAACAATTCAAATCATGTACAGAGTAAAAAATCAGCAGTTACCAAACAGTGTCCAAAAGTTGTTCCAAAGGAGGGAAAGTAAACACCATCTCAGAGGAATATGTATATTCAAAAAACAACCAGTGAGGACAAATGCAAAACTTCATTGTATATCCATCAAAGGAGTCAATCTATGGAACAACTGTAAAAAAGAAATGAAGATGTGCACATCAATAGGTAAGTTTAAACAACTCTTTAAAAACAACAGATATAGGATGGATGAACAAAGAGGTGGACTGGAATAACAGGACATGATACGTGATGTGTAAGGTGCCTTGTTTGACTTGTACTGTTTTGTTTATTTTGAGCTCTATGCATTGGCATTTCTTTTCTTTTTTCCACCTTTGTTTTGTCTTGAAAGTTTTGTTTTGGTTTGATTTGATTGATAAAGTATAAGAAAGGGGTAAGACCAGAAAAGTTCTTTACTTCATTCTACGCCCTTTTCGAACATGGTCTAGTTATTACTTGTGTTGTTACAGAGTTTGCAAAATTTGTTCACTATTATTTCCATTTGATCTTGTATTCCTGCCTGTGTGTTTTATTTTGTTATTTTAGCATGTTCGAGATAAAATCAATCAAAATCAATCAATGATAACTTAGTGTCTATGGTCAGGCTTGATCATTTGTATTGTTTTAAACATCACTTTAATGTCTTCAAAAGTTGTGTTATCAGCCCTGTTGGTTTTTCTGATCACTCACTTGTAACACTTTGTCTTTATAAAATGTGTGCAACCCAACACTGCTTATTGGCATTTTAACACGGCTTTACAAGAGGATAACATTTTTAAGGAAGCTTTTGTCTGTTTTTGGGAAAACTATTAAAGTATAAAATCTGATTTTATGCCTGTACAACAGTGGTGGGGATATTGGAAAAGTCAAAATAAGACAACTTTGTCAACAGTACACTCGAATGTCACACAAACCTTAATGAGTTTAGTGAATGCTCTGGGGTCTGAAGTAGAGGTACTCCAAGACTTAGCTGAGGCCACAGGAGACCAGCACCATACTGAGGCACGTGCAGTGAAAAGGTCTGTTTTAACTAACCTGCTGGGTGTTTCAGCTCAGGGGACTCTGGTCAGGTCCTGCTTTCAATATGTAGCCCAGATGGATGTCCCATCACACTTTTTCTTGGGTCTGGAGCGTAAGAATGGACAGAAGAAATTCATTCATAGCTTAAAATCTGACACCAAGCAGGTGCTGATAGACCATACTGCAATTCGCAACTGTGCTGTCAGTTTTTACAATAATCTGTTTAAATGCAAGCATAGAGAGGAGCAGACAGTGTCTCAGAGATTTTATGCTGGCCTCCCTCAGGTTGAACAGCAGAGTAATGTAGAGTTGAATGCAGCTCTCTCCTATGATGAACTCTATGCTGCTCTGCAGAGTACGCAGAGTGGGAAAGCTCCCGGAATTGATGGTCTACCTGTTGACTTTTACAGGTCTTTCTGGTCGGTGGTTGGGGAGGATCTGCCGGTAGTGCTAAATGGTAGTCTCACCAAAGGGCATATGTCATTAAGCTGCAGGAGGGCGGTTCTCACCTTACTGCCTAAGAAAGGTGATCTACAGTCCGTTAAAAACTGGAGGCCTCCGTCACTGCATTGCACTGATTATAAGCTCCTCTCAGAAGTGTTGACAACCAGGTTGAGTAAAGTGATGGAACAAGTGATTCACTGTGACCAGACCTACTGTGTACCTGGCAGGTTGATTTCAGATAACATCATTCTGATTCGAGACTTTTTAGAGTTCTGTAAGCTGTTTGGCCTCAAAGCTGGTATCATCTCAGTTGATCAGGATAAAGCTTTTGATCATGTTGAGCATGAATATTTATGGCTCATTTTTTGTGCCTTTGGTTTTGGTGTGTGTGTGTCTGTGTGTGTTGAGGGGGGGGGTTTACTTCATTTCATCAAAAGGACCTTGCATTGGATCTTATGTGCCGTGCTGTATGAACAGAGGTTTCAGCAGCGTACCACAAGACTAGTAAAACATTAAAAAACACAGTGAAGAATTTATTTAGAGAAAAGCATATATTGATTTTTTTCCCCCTCTGTCTCCCTACAGAGACTAAGACCTCCCCAACCTACTCCTCTGCCGGGACACGTGTAGGAGGAACCCCAGTGGATGCAGCCATTAGGCCTGCCCCCCTCTCATCCCTCCTGCTGTTGGGTGGTCTTCTGCTGCTCTTGATGTGGTGAGATATCTCTCTCTTTCTCTCTCTCTGCACTGCATGCTGGGAGGTTGATTGTGTGAGCGTGAGTGAGGATGTTGAATGAGCTTTCTGTCAGTTCTTCCCTGACCTCTGGAGTCAATGGAGGCTGAGGAAGAAATATTTTGAAAACTTAGCTCAGTGGTGGGAGGGAAGAAATACACAAATTAGGATTTTATGTCAGCAATACAAAAGCACACATTAGCTAAAGAGAAAATCTGCTTCCAAGAATTAGAGAAATAAATTAAGATATTAGAAGATGAAGTGATTATTGGATATGATGGCAATAGCAGGACCTGGGAGAGTAGGAGGAAGACTTTAGGTATGTTTTTACATAAGAAAGTAAAGGGTGCTTTAATCAGAACCCGAATCTGTACCATCAAAGGTATACATGCTCCAACTTCTTTTTTCTTTAAGCTTGATAGAAAAATTAGAAAAATATAATGTGAAGATGCATCCCAAGCTTCCAAATGGGGCAATGAAAACTGATTCATCAGAGATGAGGAAGCTGGCCATAGACTTCTGCAGTGGCCTGTTTAGCACGGAGAACTGTGACTGTGACTGTGTGGAGGAGATACTGGAGGGACTGCCTCAGCTGGGTGAAACACAGGTAGCCTCGCTAGTACCCCATCTTCTTTAATTAGATGTCTGCGGCGGTTCAGCAGCTCAGCTGTGGCAAAGCCTTTGGAGTTGATGGACTTGCTTCTGAGTTTTACAAGAGGTGCCGGACTCTGGACAACACTTATATGAAGTATTTAAAGAATATTTGGATTCTGGGACTTTACCTTTAAGTTGTAGATGGGCTGTCCTAACATTGTTACTCAAAAATGGAGATATTAGCTTACTGAAAAACTGGAGACCCGTTTCATTGTTATGCAAAGACTATAAAATAATTGCAAAATGTCTTTCAAATAGACTCAAATAGTGTATGGATACTGTTGTACATTATACCCAGACGTACTGTGTTTCTGACTGTACAATCGAGGATAATCTGTTTTTGATACGGGACAGTACTGATCTATGCTCTAGGAGCTGGACATTGGCCTTTTTTCTATAGATCAGGAGAAGGTTTTTGATAGGGTTGATCATTGTTATTTGTTCAAAACACTTGAAGGTTTTGGTTTTGGGGAAAAAATTATTTCATGGATCAAGTTGTTGTATTCTGGAGCCAGTGTTCTGTTAAAGGTAGGCGGTGGACTCAGCCGACCTGTCTCTGTTCAGAGAGGTATAAGACAGGGTTGTCCCTTTTCTGGAATGCTGTATTCCCTGGCCATCAAGCCTCTTTTAATTCAGCTCAGGCTGAGTTTCTCAGGGCTAACCTTTTCAGAGAACATCACTAATTCAGTTAGTTTATCAGCATAAACTGACGATGTCACAGTTTTCATAATAAGTCAAAATTATGTTAAAATTCTCAAGCAGAAATTGGCCTTATACGAACAAGCTTCTTCCGCAAAAGTCAGTTGTTCAAAATCTAAGGGTTTATTACAGGGGGAGTGGAACAATAAAGAGAAGCCAACATTACCAGCTGAGCTTCAGTGGAACACAGAAGGGATGAAATGCTTAGGTGTCTTTCTGGGCAGTGACCGCTTTCTGAGCAAAAACTGAGAGGGTTTAGTTGAAAAGATCAGTGCCCGATTGTCTAGATGGACTTGGATCCAGCCTCAGTTGTCCTTTAGGGGGAGAGTCTTGATTGTTAATAACTTGATTGCCTCAATGTTCTGGCATCGGTTTACAGTTGTAGAACCCCCCCCCCCCCCGCCCCCGGACACGCTCATAAGAAAGTACAGAAGAGGCTGATGAACAACTTCTGGGAAGCTTTGACTGGACCAAATCTGCTGCATTGTTCCTACCAGTGTTAAAAAGAGGCCAGGGCCTGATTGACCTCCACAGCCATATCAAAGCTTTTCGCCTTCAAACTGTGCAACAGATATTATATCATAAACAACAGCTTTGGAGTGAAACAGCATCTGTGTTTCTTCGTACGATTATAAACCTGAATTATGACAAGCACCTGTTCCTTCTGAAACTAGCTGGCATGGAGTTCACTACGACACCTTTCTATCAGGCTGTCGTCCGGGCTTGGGGAACAGTTTCAATAACCAAGAGAGACTGCTCCCAGATCTGTGGCAGTGTAGGGGAGGAACGAACCCCTGTTCTATCTATAACCCGCTGATACAGTGCAGGATAGTGTGTCTCAGATCAGGAGGAAAGTGGAAAACGACTGACATTTTGAACCAAGAGACTGGTTTTAAATCTCTTCGTCTAATGAACAGGCTGCTGGGGGAAGTGATTAGTGCACTTCCTCGTTTCTTCAGAGAGGCACTAGGAGCAGAGTGTGGAGAGGATCAGCCAGTTATGCAGCCTGTTTTTCGAACGTTGTCCATCCATGCTGCAGTGGAGAAGCAGGATGAAGTAAATGGGGCCATTCTGTCTTTTACAACACCAGAACTACAGGATTCCTCAAGAACATCAAAGAAGGCCTTGCATGCAGTCACTGTAAAGGTTCTCAACAGAACATCACTAGCCGGTGTACAGGAGTCGAGGTGGTTGAGTGTGTTGACACCTTTTTCATCTCCTGAAGGCAGCTGGAGGTCTCTGCGCAAACCCCCCATAGAAAAATGCACTACGGATCTACAGTGGAGGGTGGTACATGGGGCTGTGGCTATGAACAGACATGTGCCACATATAGATCCTAGAGCAGGGAGTCTCTGTTTTTTTCCTGTAATGATGAACAAACTCTACAGAACTTACGCTTCAGATGTCCCAGATTGAGCCCTCTTTTCTCTGTGCTGCAGCAGTGGCTCAGAGGTTTAGAAGAGGTTCTGGAAGACAGCCTGTTTGACTTTGGTCCTAGGTACACGGCAGCACAGTGCAGACGTGTCACCTTGGTTAATATTCTGATAGGTCAGACAAAAATGAGCATTTGGCTCAGCAGAAGAAACAAAATGAAAGGAACAGGCAACACTCATGTTCAGGGGTCTAGCGGCTGCTCGGCTGAAAATTGTGTTCACATATTTCAAAATGATTTCAAACTTAGAAGAATTTGTTTCTGTTTGGGGAGAGGGAGATGTTCTGTGCACTGTAAAAAACCAATTACTTCTTAATTTCTGAAAAAGGGAAGGTCTGTATCTTTGTTTACGCTGCGTATGGGGATTGTTGTTCAATATGTACAGGAGTATCTTGAGTTAATTCTACTGTTTTTTAATGTGAATGAAAAATTGGACCATCGAATACTTAGTTAAAGGTGTCTCTCTCGCTCTCCCTCCCCCCCTCCCACACATACAGACCATTATCACATAGATAGGCTGCTTTGACAAGAGAAAGAATTGATGTTGATGGCTAATGCATTCTCTCTCTCGCTCTCTCTCTCTCTCTCTCGCTCTGTATACAGATGGAAACGTCTCATTCCCAAAGTAGAGGAGGAGTAGGAGGATGAAGAGGAGGCTGTTCTTGTCTCTATTTTGCACATGTTTCAAGGATACAGTGCATTGATCATTATAGTTCATCTCGCAGTTATTCAATAAGATGACTTAGAAATAAAATCAGAAAACAGTAATGAGCTTTCAGCATTCTAGTTAAAGGGGGGGGGGAGAAAAAGGAAAAAAAAACTTCAGAGAAAAACGAACGAAAAGGCATAAACAACGACAACAACATGGACGGCAGCCACAGAAGCGGCAAGTACAAACGGCAAACGGCGCCATCAACAGTTCTCTATCGCCCCCTGTTGGCCCCGAGGGGCCACAGCAGACTTGTTTGTTTGGCAGACGGACAGACAGCAGTTCAGTTCTGGAATATCAACTCTTCCTGTCAAGTCACTCGACTCCTCAAACGATAAAAACAACGGAAAACATTCAGCTCCTCCTCATCTCTATCGTTTCGGTTTTATCAATTTGAAGTCTTAATTTTAACTGTCTTAACAATGTAGTGTATATATATATATATATATATATATATATATATATATATATATATATATATATATATATATATATATATACATACATACACACACACATGTAAATATATGTGTATGTGTATGTATGTACATATATATGATATACATGTATGTACGTATATATTGATATATGTATATATGTGTGTACATATATATACATACACATGTATATACAAACATATATGTATGTGTGTATGTATGTACATATATATGTATATATGTGTGTACATATATACATACACATGTATATACATATATGTGTATGTATGTACATATATATATGTGTACATATACATATATACATACACATGTATATACATATATGTGTATGTATGTACATATATATGTATATATGTGTGTACATATACACATATACATACACATGTATATACATATATGTGTGTATGTACATATATATGTATATATGTGTACATATACACATATACTTACATATGTATATACATATATGTGTATGTATGTACATATATATGTATATATGTGTGTACATATACATATATACATACACATGTATATACAAACACACACACATATATGTGTGTGTGTGTGTAGTATGCTAGTAGAAGAAAGCATTTACCGTAGCAGTCCCCATACAGCTAAATCATCATGCCAAAGACTCAAATATACCCCAAACAAAATGGTTTGCTGACATTTTGTTTAGCTTCCTGAAACCTGTGCCTGTCTGTGTAATGGGAACGAGCCCCCCGGCGAGTCACATCTGTGCTCGAACCCCCCCAACAGATATTGACTCAAAGTGACCGTGAATCAAGACCTGGGACGTGTCAGTCGAGTCCAGCTCCTGTTTGTATAAAATGTCCAGCGACCTGACCCGAATCTCTACACACCGCCAACAGTGGACTCACGACCCCCCCACCAGTGTGTGACCAGTTGTTGAGCCAGTCCTGTATTTCATTTTATTTTTGGGGGGGGGATTTTTTATTTTTTATTGATATTTCAACTTCAGGGCTAACTTCCTTGAGGATTTCAGTGATGGTGGTCTGGCTTATTTAGAAAATGGGCTTGACATGTTTGCTTTCAGCGAGCGGTTTGGGAGGACGCGAAGAGTGACGGATACGAGATGGGGGGTGATTCTCGAACCGTCCCCCTTGTTGCAGCTGGACCTGGTGTTGCTGGGAAACCAGTTGGATGCTGACCCGTGGATACGAGCTGTGGTCAGGTTTCCTTCACGCTCTGTGCTGCAAGATAACGTCGACAACACGACAACGAAACAAAGAGTTTGCTTTCCAAATTCTGTCGCCTTTACGAACAACAACAACACGTGTTTTTGCAGTTTACATTTCAGTAGCCAATATCACCAGTTAACGTTATGTTACTCAAAGGAATTGATGTGCTTTATTGTATTTCGTTTATTTTATGGAAGAATAATAAAAAAAAACAACCCCACATATAAAGTCTTAGTTTTTTCAGACATTCATAATGGCTTAATTCTCCTTGATCCTATTTTGTAAACTATGATATGTAACTTTAACATTGAACAAAAAGTTTATTATTTAATAATAATAATGATTAATGATGATAATAATAACAACAATAATGATAATAATAATATAATAATAACAGTAATAATAATAATGTATGTATTAGCAGTAGAATGTCGTAACCTGTACCTGGGGTCTTTTTTATAGATGTATATACGATGACAGGTTTCAACCATTAAATGTGACCATTTCACAATGAATGACAACACGCTGGCCTTCTTTTCTCTGTCCTCCACAGCGCGGGAGGCACCCAATATGTACAATATTATATATACTACCACTACTACTACTTTCTGCTGCTCCCGTTAGGGGGCGCCACAGCAGATCATCTGTTTCCATCTCTTCCTCTGTCACACCAGCCACCTGCATGTCCTCCCTCACCACATCCATAAACCTCCTCTTTGGCCTTCCTCTTCTCCTCTTCCCTGGCAGCTCCATATTCAGCATCCTTCTCCCAATATACCCAGCATCTCTCCTCCACACATGTCCACACCATCTCAATCTCCCCTCTCTTGCTTTGTCTCCAAACCGTCCAACCTGAGCTGACCCTCTAATATACTCCATCCTAATCCTGTCCTTCTTCATCACTCCCAGTGAAAATCTTATCATCTTCATCTCTGCCACCTCCAGCTCCACCTCCAGCTCCACCTCCTGTCTTTTCATCAGTGCCACTGTCTCCAAACCATACAACATAGCTGGTCTCACTACCATCTTGTAAACCTTCCCTTTAACTCTTGCTGGTACCCTTCTGTCACAAATCACTCCTGACACTCTTCTCCACCCACTCCACCCTGCCTGCACTCTCTTCTTCACCTCTCCTCTGCACTCCCCGTTACTTTGCACAGTTGGCCCCAAGTATTTAAACTCATCCACCTTCGTCACCTCCACCCCTTGCATCCTCATCATTCCTCTGTCCTCCCTCTCATTCACAGATAGGTATTCTGTCTTGCTCCTACTGACTTTCATTCCTCTTCTCTCCAGTGCATACCTCCACCTCTCCAGGCTCTCCTCCACCTGCACCCTACTCTCACTACACATCACAATGTCATCCGCAAACATCACAGTCCACGGAGACTCCTGCCTAATCTCGTCCGTCAACCTGTCCATCACAATATTATACAATATTATATATATTATATATATATATACACCTTGTACATACATCTGGACAACAGGTTTGACTTCTGATACACCTCCAATACTAAACCGCTTTCAGTCATGGTGTAAAGAAGTAAGATGTGGACAACAGCCAAGTTAAAGAGGGAACTTAAATCTCCACTTGGCTGGAAAACTACCCATGCTAAAGTACCACGGAATTCAACATCCAACTATATGCTGACATCTGGAAATATTAGTGCACAGTCTGTTTTCTTCCGCAGTGGCAGAAAAAGTCAAAGAAGCAGTATGACAGTGTGAGAATACTCCATTAATGACAAAAGTCCTGCATTCAGAACGCACTTTGTATCATTCTGAAACATGGTCGTCTTCGGAGTGTTGAATTATTTGTTATACTGTGGCTGGTCTGAATACTTCATATACAGCTGTGTAGAGCGAGCAAGGCCTTCATTTTGACGGCTTGGGATTCTCAAAGTTTAACTTTGTAAAAAAAATAAAAAATACTGAAGGCTCCTAAAATTGCATATATATGCATTAAAACGAGTTTTAGATCAATTGCACAAATAAGTTGTGATAAGATCTACTTAAAACGCCCATGAGCGCTCAAAATGATGGCTCGTACTTTGTGCGTCACGGCACACGTCATGTCACTATTTATGACGTGTGTTGGTCACGTCACTTCCTTCGCGAAGGTCACTGCTCTGTCCTAGAAACACACCAGCGCCCTCCAGTGGAGAGAAATAGTCTAAACTTGATGTGTGATTATGTCCAACATGTCTGGTTACAGACGCACCATGACCACCACCGAGGCGCCGCAGGATTTACAGGCGCTGGACGGCGGCCATTTTGAATTGTTTGAAAAATGGTGTTAAAGTTGTTAAAATGTTAATTTTGGTGTCAGTCGTTTCTTAACAGACATACTAACACATGTAATGTATTGATATCTCAATTAGGTATTTATCTTGACAGAATATAGAGTTTAAACCCGGCCGTCATTTTGACCGCCCATGGTCGTTTTAGGCAGGAGAGAAATCCCGGTCGTTCTAAAGGCACAAAGAGTAGGACTTGTCAGTTGCAGTTTGTAAACACAACATTCAAAGTTGCCCCCCCCCCCGGCTCAACAACACCAGAAGGACACGCCCCGGACCGCAGTTGCCAGAACACATCCCCGTGTCACTCTTCATCCCCATCCTCTCCATCAGTGCTCACCAGCGGCTTAACGCAACCCCAGATTCCCTCTCATTGTGGAACGATCTCTGTTACTAAAATGAGTGAAATCAGGTAATGTATGGACCAGATGATCAGAAGACAACAAGTGTTTCTCTGTTACCTTTTGGTTTTATTTTCTCAGAAAAGTAGAATGAAACAAAACAACAATAGCTGACATGTAAATTAACCTGCCCAAAAAAGAAGGAAAATTGGAAAAAGAATAATTCCCAAAATGGTACTTATCAGTCCCATTTCCTTTTGTTGTGTTTATACTCTTCCCGGTTCCACTAGTTTTAGCTGTTTTTCTTATTAATATGTTTACTCTGCAGTTGTAGTATTACTTTAATGTATGTTGGTTTATACTAATATTAGTAAGTGGTTCTAGTATAATTTGCTGTTGGTTACGCTGTAGGAGTCTCATTTTGAAACTAGGGCTTTTATTTTGGCACTAAGGCTCTTATTTAAGACTCTTGAAAGTACCAGTGTAAATTAAACTAGTAACAATAAAACAGATCAATAAAAAACATTTTTCAAAATACCTCTATGGCAAAACATTAAATTCTAAATCATTAATCAAGTATCAGCACAACAACACATGAAAACATTAACAGTGTGAATACACATGAATTCACGCTCACTCGAGATGCATGGCATTTTGACTCAGTCCGCTCTGCTGTGAACTAAATGGGGATCAGTGCAAAATCGATTCAGTCCGTATGGTCATTGAACCACTCGCTGCTGGTCTTCCAGTGTGTAGGAATGAAAATGGAAGGAGAGAGAGAAAAGAAAAAAAAACACTTGTCCTACCACCGCTTTAGAAAAGCCCAAATCAACTCTTTCAAATCAGAGGTCGCTCGCATGGGTGGCTCGCCAGTCTGCAGTTCAATAGACGACATTCCATTTTGGGCACACTTGCTGGTCACCTGTTCAATTCTTCTAAGGCACGTTTCTCTCCTTTTAGTCCCTGTTTGCCCTGCAAGAGTCTGTCAGTAGTTTAACCGATCCCATTGGAGTTGCTTCTCTTTACACGGACGCCTCATCATCAACCAGGACACGGTTCGGTTCCTTTTCACAGCTTGGCGCAATACGCCCATCTTCTCCACAATGAAAACAGCACCAAGGACGAGGCCTGTTAGATGTTGGCCCCCTGAAACTTGGTTGCTCTGCTGTTCTCTGGTCAGTAGGTTGGGATTTAGCTTTGGTTACAGTCCCCTTTGAGCGTGTCTTCTTCCCTATCTGGTGATTCTGCACTTGAGTTATGGGCATTTGAGCTTGGAGCTCGGCGATCTGTCTCTTTAATGCAGTGATTTCAACTCCAGTACTGTCAATTGTAACGTTCTGAGGAGTCGACTTCATGACGGCAACTTGAGCATGGATCTCTGTGACCTGTTTCTTCAGTGCATTGATCTCAGGTGCTTCAGGGTGGTTGGTCTTGGCCTTCAGGTGAGGCGGTTTCTGCATGACAGCGATTTGTCTCTGTAAGGTGTCAGTCTCAGCAGCCGTGACATCAGCAGCATCACAGGAGTAAGCGGTTTGGCGGTGTGCTGCAGTTGATAATTTGGAAACAACAGGAACTTGCTTGTGTAAGCCAAGGTGCTTCCTAGGGGATCTTACTTTGAAGCGTGTCTCTCTTCCTCCATCCTGATAAGGAACACCAGCACAGTGAAGGAAGGTGGTTTTGTTTTTTTCCTGTTCCATTTGAAAGTCAGTGATCAACTCATGGTCCCAACAATCTCGGTAGAATTGCTAAAGAAGACAGCGACTTTGTTCCTCCTCCACAGTGCCGCCTCTTCCGATGGCTGCACTCAGGATAACTTGCAATCTGTGCAAGTAGCTTGAGGGCTTCTCACCATCATTCTGCAATGTGTTCATGAATTTGGCAAACAAGTCACCACCATTCTCCACTGAGCCATAGACTGCATCAAGAAGCTCAAGGTAGGGCTCTATGGCTAACCTGCTTGATAACATCTGTGGCAGGAGGTGGTAAACTGTCCAAGATTTTCTGTGTTCAATGCAAGTCAGAAATTGATGGATCAGTCATCAGGAATTCAACACTCGCACGCCAGGTGTCAAAGTCTGGTTCTCCGTTAGGGCAGGGGCTCTTCCCAGAGAAGACTTGAAGGCAGAACGAGACTTTCTGGTGTAACTTGGCAGCATCGCTCTTTACGATGCGTTCCACTACCATACCTTGTACACTAGGGGGTTAACAGCATTTATACTGAGAGCTGATTGTGTCATCACAGGAGTATCGACACTATCTGCTCTTGCTGTGCTGTGGTGTGTGACAGCTGGTTCAGTTCCCTCGGCTGGGTGTTTAGGCTCTAGATATTCAGAGTTCCACAAGAGAGAAGCGTGCGTTGACTGTGAGGTAGTAGTTGCAGTGACAAGCACCCACTAGGCATTGGGCAATGTAGACCTGTCACTTTCTTGGCTCTGAGGCTCTGTCTTTAGTTCTTTTTTAACCTTTTTTCTCCCCAATTGTATCCAGCCAATTACCCCACTCTTCTGAGCCGTCCCAATCTCTGCTCCACCCCCTCTGCTGATCTGGGAAGGGCTGCACACTACCATATGCCTCCTCCGATACATGTGGAGTCGCCAGCCACGTATTTTCATGTTACAGTGAGGAGTTTCACCAGGGGGATGCAGCGCGTGGGAGGATCATGCTATTTCCCCCAGTTCCCCCTCCCTCCTGAACAGGCGCCCCGCCCGACCAGAGGAGGCGCTAGTGCAACGACCAGGACACATACCCACATCCGGCTTCCCACCGGCAGACACAACCAATTGTGTCTGTAGGGACGCCCAACCAAGCCAGAGGTAACACGGGGATTCGAACCGCCGATCCCCGTGTTGGTAGGCAACAGAATAGACTGCCACCCCACCCAGACCCCCACCTGTCTTTAGTTCTTATGTTAGCGGTTCTTGTGCAGGAGGGTTCGTTCCTCCCAGTTTAACCATCTCCATTAGCTCCTCCTGGGGCATATCTTGAAAAGATTTCTCACTCGCCCTAGCAATATCTTGCAATGCTTGGTGATACCTCTTGGTGGCGCTACCGCTGGCCTCGAGTGTGTAGACGCTATCTAGAGCAGAGACATTGAGCGTGACTTCTGTATCACGGGTGCATTTGTAAACCAAGGGCAGTA